>NC_084488.1:19937298-20086205 GCF_030035675.1 Rhineura floridana | reverse complement strand
GTCCACTCCAGATTTTTCCGTGCCCACTCTGCTGATTGCACAGTCTTTTGTAATGGGGCAAAAATTACATATCTCCAAAATGTGAATTAATGGCATTATGACATTTATTGAACACACAAAGTGCTTTAAACATGTCTAAAAATATGTAGTGTTGTGAAAGACTTTATTTTTGTTAAATGTCAGATGGTTTGAAGAAGAGGGGGGAAAGGCTTTGTACATTGGATCCCTAATGGAAAATCCAGAAATTTCAGAAATGTTGCCAGCTTTCCTAACTTTATGGAGTTGATGCACAATGTTGGCTCTCGTGAGTACGTTATACATTTCCACCTTCCTTGCCCCACCCCTCCGCCTGGGCCTTATCAGGAGGAGCTGCAGGCTGAGATGTGCTGCTGCAGGGATGAGACTGTGCTGGGGCCATCAAGGGGCAAGCATTTCCACCTGCTTTGCCCCCCACCCCTGCTCTTAGTGACATTTTTCTGGGGACTGTCCTTTACCAGGAAGATGAATGCTTTTGGTTTGCTGCTCCTGTTTTTTTAGAGATGTTAGGACTTTGTTAGTTTGATTTTTTTTTTTGTAAATTGTATTGTTTTTATTTGTATTTTATATTTTTATTTGTGTGTAAGCCGCCTTGGGGGCCTATTTGGCCGAAAGGCGGCCTAGAAATAAAACGTAACATAACATAACATACAGGACTCTAAAGGGAGGGAGGAGAAAATGTCAGGTGACAATTGGGAACATGGAGGAGAGAGGCACAGAGGAGTTTAAGGGGTGGAAAAAGAGCAGCCAGGCATGACGAGGAGGAGAAGCAACAGGAAGGAAAACTGAGTGAGGAGAGGTGGAAAAAGACTAGAGAAGATCAAGATGGAGATGGCCAAGTTGTGAGGCAGAATGAACCACAGCAAACTATTACTTGACTAGCACTAAGTGATTGCTCACTGTATATAGATAACAGTGCCAAGGGGATGGGGAAGGTTTATCTGACAGTTCTTTCATCACAAGTTGAAGAAATGTTAATTGACTCTAGTGTGATTGCCAATCTGCCTCCTCACTGTTAGCACAGCATAGTGCAGAACTATAGGAAAGAGCATAGCTCAGTGACAATGCATCTGCTTTACATGCAGAAGGTCCCAGGTTCAATCCCCATCATCTCCAGGTAAAGCAGGGAGAACCATTTCCATCATCATGTTTTAAAGTATGGGGCAACGTCAGACCATTTTGTGGGCTACTTTTTCTTTTTACTAGAATCCTCCTAGTCCACTGATTTTATTTTGAATTTACAAAACAAGCATGCTCATTAAGGATTTCTTAAACCATAAATAACTTACTGCACCAAATCAAGGTACACTTTGTTCAGCATTCTTTTCAACGACTACAACAGCAACAAGCAGGCACTGGGTGATCCACCAGAGATTGGCTGGAGGTCCACAAATTCTCCCAAATGTCCAGGATTCACTGATGCTCCTTATCAAGTCTATATTCGTTGGGAAATTCAGATTTGCTACCACATAAATATGCAGCATGGCTATAGCTCAGTGGGAGATCATCTGCTCTGTATATCAAAAGGTTCCTGGTTCAGTCTCTAGTACAGCCTTTCCCAACCAGTGTGCCACCCCACAATTCCCATCTTTCCTGACCATTGGCAATGCTGGCTCAGGCTGATGGAAGTTGTGGTCCAACAACATCTGGAGGCATACTGGTTGGGAAAGGCTGCTCTAGTATCTTCAGGTCCTGGGAGCTGCTGTCAGTCAGGGTAGACAATGCTGAGCTGGATGGACTAACAGTCTGACTCACTATAGGGCAACTTCGTATGTTCCTATGTTTCCAAAACCTGTGAGGTAGCCTTTAGAAAAGCTACCTGAATCAATGTTGGCAGCAAAGAATGTTATTAGATTCAAGTAAGAGTTGAAAAAAGCCGTGATAGCTTTGCTTCATTGGTGTAATCAAATAATACAAAACTAACGTTGGCCACCTTTAGATGTCATTCTAGTGTAACAAGAATGAGTTGCAATGAGCTTTGGGTTTGGGTGCTTCAGTTGTGGCCTGGGCACAAAAAGATGGAAAGCCTTTGCTTCTGATTTCCTTTGGAAATGGACTGCCTTCAAGTCAATCCTGACTTATGGCGACCCTATGAATAGGGATTTCATGGTAAGTGGTATTCAGAGGGGATTTACCCAGTGGTGTCACTAGGGTTGGTGTCACCCGGTGCAGCCCACACCTGCCGCACCACCCTAGTGATGCCCCTGAGTGGACTCATGGACTTGGCTAGTCCAGTGGCTTTTCTTCTTCAAGCCCTTGGACATTGCTGTGTGTGGGAGTCAGGGGAAGGGATGGGCTGTCCCCCCTTTTATTCCCCCCTCACTCTCTTTTTTGCCTTGGGGTGTCCTTGGAGTTTCCTTTTAGCTGGTGGTAAGGAAAAAGGGGAGGAGGGGAGGCTCTGAGAGGGGCGGGTGAGGGCTGCTCCTGCTGTTACTGCTCCTCTTCCCTGAACTGGGGGAGAGAAGGGAGGATGAAGAGGGGATGAGGAATGGCGGAAGGTGAGAGGGGAGGAAGGGAGGAAGGAAGGAAGGAAGGGCGACTTTTTCCCCCTTTCTGTTTCTTTATCTGCACGTGCTGTGTGAGCTGCTAGCCATGGCAGATGCAGCAGCAGCCAGGATTCTGTTGTGTGTGTGTGCGTGCGTGCCAGCGAGCGTGAGAGCGAGCTTGCGAGCGTGCGAGAGAATACTAGTTGTACAGTAACTGGATAAAAGGGGAAGAGAAGGGGGAGGGTGGGCTGTGTATGCTGGAGTAGGAGGCGGGAGCGAGGTGGGGATATGTCTGTCTGGCTCACACACTCGCTCTCCTCCAAGCCTGACCCGGTAGTGAAGACCGAGAGGGAGGCTGGATTGCCTGGCAAAGCAGCAGCAGCAGCAGCAGAGAAGAGAGAAGGCGGAGATCGACCAGAGGTGGGTGGGGAGGAAGGAGAAGGACCCGCTGCTGTGGCAGGCACTGAAAGTGCCGCCGGACCAGGCTAAAACCATCTCTCCACCCACCCGCCCGCCGTCCCCTCAGGCTCTGGCATGCGCACTCTCCTCCAGACTAGGCATGCTAGCCAACAGCGAGGTGAGTGAGCCACTGCGGCTGTGCCACACCTTCCATGTGTTAGCACGGGGTGGGAGCAGGGCAGCTCTCCACCTGTTAGCTTCCTGCTCTTCCCCCGCACCTTCCATGGCTGCGCAGGCTTCCTCTCTTCCCCCGCGTGCCACTGCCGCTGCCACCACCATCTTCCACATGTTAGTGCAGGCGGGGCAGCTCTCCGCCTGCCTGCCCTGCTTCCCGGTGGTGCCTGGGGGGGCAGCTTTGGGTGTCACCCCCATCTCGTGGTGTCACCCGGTGCGGCCCGCACCTGCTGCACCGCCCTAGTGACGCCCCTGGGGCTAGTCCTCCCCAGCTTGCTAGGGCCAGTTTAATATGTTGTCTGAAGCCTGAAATGTAGTTAATTTAAACTAATTGTGGCTACAGCAGAGATTTAGCCTGACATCCAGTCCAGATCGCTGTGGTGTCTTCTACTAGCTTAGATGGGTTTTAAAAGAAATAGATATACTCATTGAGATAGGTCTCTCAATGAGAATTAGCTATGCTAGATGGCTAGAACACATGCAGGGTCATACATTTAATCTGAAAGAAGTGAAAACTTGAACTGCATGGGGATCCCTGATACTGAAGAATTCTTCAGGAGATGAGTGGATGACCATTTTATATCCTGAAGAAAGGAAGGAAGCCTGCAAACCACTGCTTTAGACCAATCCACAGTGCCTATAATCTGAAGTACTAAGACTTGAGCTGTAATAGTCCTACTGAGTTCACTGCTGAACACCACATGCTAGTTATTTTCCATTGGCAATGCAACGAGCAGCTTTGCTGCATTTGTATCTGTAAATTCATGGTGGATGAGCACAATACCCCTGTTAAACAACTGGGGCCAGGATAATCTTCAGGTTCCATAAAGAGGGCTGCTGGATTTTCTCTGTAGGTTCCCACATGATGATAACAAAGGACAGAAAATCCCTTCCCATTTCAGGTATCCGTTTTCCTTTGCTATGTAGTATGAAGATAAGAAGATTAAGACTATTGAGAGAATTTTTCTGCTTTTCCCAGAGTCCTCCTACCTCACATTTAATAGCTCTTATTTCACACTTCTCTATCCCATGTGCAAAGCCCTATACAGCTTGAGACCACAATGCCTAAAATGCCCCTTAAATACCCAATGGATCACTGCAGTTAACATCTCATCAGGAGATGTCCTTTCTGTAAACTGTAGAATCAGGCCTTTAGTGTGGTGGCACCTACCTTTTGGAACTCCCTCCTGTTACATATCAGACAGGCACTGTCTCTATTGTCTTTTTGATGGCTATTGAAGACCTTCCTTTTTCGACAAACCTTTTAAGTGATCTTTATCCTAGCTTTTATCTGTATTGGATCTGAAATGGATTTTTTTCATATGAAATTGTTTTTCATTGGTGTTATGTATGAAATTGTTTTTAATTGTTTTTATTGTTAATGTTTTTACTGTGAAAATATCACTTTGAGATATGTTATGGGAAGTGATTCAAAAATGCAACCAAATGAATAAATAAGGGGTGGGAGGCTCCAGGCAGTCTTCACAAGACAAGTTCCTTTGGAAAAAGAGAGCATTGGCATTTTAGGGACTCTTTGCAATAATCTGATTAATTACAAATGTACAGATTGAGCAAATATTGTGCAGATGAAGAAACAAACTGGCAGTCCCACCCATCTAACAAAATTTATTTTATTTTAAAATATTATTCAATTTATATCCTGCCTTTCCTCTGAAAGGGAGCTTAGGGTGGTAAACAACAAGTAATGAAACTCTAAAAACATATTTTTTTAAAAAAAATCTTTAAAAACATGTTTTAAACAATATCTATCTTGTCTCTCAGGTAGCCCCAAACTAACTATGTTCACCTCTTGTCATGTGTGTGTGCATGCCTACACGTGTGTCAGCATGCATGCATGTGCACACACATATTACATCCTCCACAGTGTTCCAGACCTAGCATCATTCCAGGAAGAGTACGTGTGTCCGTGTGTGGAATAGTAGCTATCACAAAAAATGGTGGATAATATTCAGAGAAGATTCTAGAAGGTGGCCTTCTCTTTCTGGTTGTGGGGGTGCCCCCCGGGGGGGGAGATTGTCAGAAAATAAAATTATAGATTTTATCAGGGAAAAAAAAGAATTCTGAGAAATTTTGGCTCAGCTCGGCTCATAATAGATTCTTCATAGCTTTGCAACTTAAAAGACAGGTGTACCATGCCAGAGAACCCAACTGTGGTTCAACCATCCATCCCTTCTTAGCCTGCTCACTATCACAACTGGGGCAGTTGCCACTTCTACCATCTTCTTCTCTTGTTGGTACAAGTTGAAGTGCCCCAAGACAGGACAAGGTTGCACCAGTCTATCCCTTCCTTTGGAACATTGACCAAAGCTGAAGGACCACTCACTCATCTGCCTCACAATATGTAGCACTCTGGAGGGGCTGAGCATGATGGTACAAAGCCAGGGAGGAAGTAGCATGAAGAAGGGTGGAATGAAACCTTCCAAAAGCATGGTAAACCCAATAGCTATAGTGTTTGAGTTCCACCCTCCCATACTGTAATGTATACTTACCTAGCAGGAGTGGGGGAATGATTACACATAAGGGTACCAGCACATGAGGTTAGATGATCTAAACTAGGCATAGCCCTCAAGATGTTGTGGAATACAACTCCCATCATGCCTGACCATTGGCCATCATGGCAGAAGCTGATGGGAGTTGGACTCCAACAACATTTGGAGGGCACTTTGTTGGCCACCCCTGAACTAGACAGTATTGGGTGGGTGAGACAACAACACAGGGCTGATATTTGGGATGGCAGCCCTATTTTTTATTTTTATTTCCGGTAATGTCTAGTGCTGCCTAGAAGTAGAAAACTATGGTAGAGTTTTGGAAAGTGTGCAGCACTTCATTCTGATGCATCCTGGGTTGCCAGGGAGCTTACCTTGCACATCCACTGCATTGTTCATGACTTACTCGCACCAGCAGCACATTCAATTAAGTCTAAAGCTCTCAGTCAACAACTATGATATGTGTGCCTAGGGAACGTCACCAGCTCTTAATAATCAATATTCAAGTTATGATGGACTGACAGCTTAATGGCACAGTGAATGTCCCTTGATTTTTTTTAACCTTCTGCTGCTGAACAAGGAAGAGTGTTTGTAGCATGAAAAAACCAACTTAATTAAGCTGAGAGATATGGTTGGGAAGTACAACTTCGTAAGAAATCCCAAACAGAGTACCTTTTCCACATGAAAACTGAACAAATATAAAAAATAGGAAATTACTCCTGGGTTTGTATAAGGATGCCCTAATCATTTGAGAGGTATGTCTGCATTTTTATTTAATTTAATTTTAGTGAGCAAATCTATTCTGCAGACTTCAAACTAGCTAACTGCCATATCCTTTACTTAGAGTGTCCTGGGAGCTGGAGCTGTTTTAGGGATCTTTAACAGAACATTCTCAATACACTTGCCAAGCTACAGTTCTCAGAATTCTTAGGGTAGGAGGAGAGCCAATACAATTAAATGTATATATCTCTAAGCAATAAGGAGATCACAGGGCTCCCAGTGCATATCTTGGGGCTGATTTTCTTGGAATGAAGGTCTTGGAGGCTGCAGGCATTTTCTGTGATTTAGGGTTTACTTAAAAATATACAGGGCAAACATCAGATGGAAGATCTGTAGTATTAACACTCCCACACAGCCTGTTCCCTATTAGCATATTAGGTCTTTTGTGAGGGCTCCCATGGTCATCAGCCACTGTGAGAATGCTGAGTTAGATGGGCCTGATCCACCAGGGCTCTTCTTACATTCTTATATGCACATTTTATGCAAAATGGACATTTTTTGCATGCTCTCTCTCTTTTTGCTGTGCATAGTTGGTCACTGTAACTGTGCCTGCTATCCAAGAAATCTGCTTCACATTTGAAAACCTTGTATCACTGAAAGGAATATATAGAGATGAAAGTAAACTGCCATTCCCTGGCTGACTAGACTATAGGAAAAGGGAAAGCAATCTAGCCCTTTCTGCAGTCAGAATGAAGGGAAAGTTTATTTATTTATTTATTATTTATTAATTACACTTGTATACCACCCCATAGCCGAAGCTCTCTGGGTGGTTTACAACATAAAGACAATATACCATTACATTTGGTACAATTGATAGTAAAAGAAAATGAATATATCACATTTTAAATAAACATAGCCAAAAAATAAATTGCTAGCAATATACATATCTTAAAAAACAACATATAACAATTATAAAAATATCTAGACAAAAATAGAAGAAAACCATATATCACATTATAAAACATAAACCAAACAATAGATGTCAAACAATATACAGTTCACCAAAAGCAGAACAAAAAAGAGAATAACAATTGTAAAATATATCTAATAACAGTTATAAAATATGTCTCAAACCAAGTTCTCTACTGTCCCATTGTGCTTCTCCCCACCTAACCACCATCTTCTATAACCAGTAGGACTACAAACATTTATTCCATTGTCCTCTTTCTTCAAGACACCTCAAGATGATCCCAAGTGTGACGCTAAGTGTGCACTTAGAGTTGCACTTGGTGCGGCGCCGAGGCGCTGCCTCAGGCAGCCCTTCCCCTTCATATACCTGGAGCAGAAGACACAAAAAGAAGGCAAAATAAGTAAATGGCAACAGCTGCAGCACCACACAGAGTCCTTCCAACACACACCTTTCATAGAATGCATTGTAACTCTTTCATGCCATCTGCTTCCTAGACCCCCTGCCCAGTTGACTCCCGGTAGCTGGAGGAGAGATTATGCATTGGTCTGAGGAGGTGAGGGGTGCTGGGTGGATCATATAAGATGGAGTGAGCAACTTCCAGTTGTTCCATTTCTGGGCAAGGTTCTAGAGCGCGTGGTCACTCGCCAACTCCAGGCCCTCTTGGATGAAACTGATTATCTGGATCCATTTCAATCTGGCTTTCGGCCGGGGTTTGGTACAGAAACAGCCTTGGTCGCCCTGTATGATGACCTCTGTCGGGAGAAAGACAGAGGGAGTGTAACTCTGTTGGTTCTCCTTGATCTCTCGGCGGCTTTTGATACCATCGACCATGGTATCCTTCTGGGGCGACTCGCGGATTTAGGAGTTGGAGGCACTGCTTGGCGGTGGCTGTGCTCCTATCTTGGGAATTGTCTCCAGAAGGTGATGCTTGGGGAACACTACTCGAGTCCCTGGGTGCTCCAGTATGGGGTCCCACAGAGCTCAGTTCTGTCCCCCATGCTTTTTAATTTCTATATGAAGCCGCTGGGTGAGGTCATCAGGAGTTATGGAGTGCGTTTCCAGCAATATGCTGATGATACGCAGCTCTATTTCTCCTTTTCATCTTCTTCAGGTGAGGCTGTTGCTGTACTGAACCACTGCCTGGCCGCGATAATGGACTGGATGAGAGCCAATAAACTGAAACTCAATCCTGACAAGACTGAGATGCTGCTAGTTGGGGGGCCCTCTGCTCAGATGGTTGATGTCAGACCTGCCCTAGATGGGGTTACACTCCCCCTAAAGGAACAGGTCCGTAGTTTGGGGATCTTATTAGATCCGCTTCTGTCACTTGAGGCCCAGGTAGCCTCGGTGGCACAAAATGCGTTCTACCAGCTTCGGCTGGTAGCCCAACTACGACCCTATCTGGACAGGGAGAACCTAGCCTCAGTTATTCATGCTCTGGTAACCTCTAGATTGGATTACTGTAATGCTCTCTATGTAGGGTTACCTTTGAAAACGATTCAGAAACTTCAGCTAGTGCAGAATGCTGCGGCCAGAGTTCTTACTGGGACGAAGAAATTCGACCACATAACACCTATTCTGGCCCAACTGCACTGGCTTCCAATATGTTTCTGGGCCAGATTCAAAGTGTTGGTCCTTATCTATAAAGCCCTTAATGGCACTGGACCGCAATATCTGATGGAACGCCTCTCCCGCTATGTTCCTACCCATTCACTCCGCTCGACGTCTAAGGCCCTTCTCCGGGTCCCAACCCATACAGAGGCACGGAGAACAGTAACAAGATCTAGGGCCTTTTCGGTGTTGGCCCCCAAATTATGGAATGCCCTCCCAGATGAGATATGCCTGGTGCCTTCTCTGTCATCTTTCTGGCACCAGGTAAAAACCCACCTCTTCACCCAGGCATTTTAAAGTATTTTAAGCTTTTAATCTTATTTTTTTTAGTTTTCTTTTACTTTGTTTATATAATGTTTATATTGTCTGCGCAATACACACTTGCTGTATTTTAAATATTGTGGTTTTATCATGTTGTACACCGCCCTGGGAGCTGCTAGCTATAGGGCGGTTTAGAAATGCAACTAAATAAATAAATAAATAAAAAATTTCAGCCTAATTTCAAGTGGCCCTCAGCCTAATTTCATGAAGGTGGAAGAAGCCCAGAGGGAGGGGGGGGAATGGAGGGAAAGCTGAAATGGATGAAGCAATGGAAGGAGGAGAGGAAGAAAAAAATCTCTGTGTAAGAAATTGTTTAAGAACTCTGGCCAAAGTGATCCCTCCATCTCTCAAGGAAGAAGAGAAGCAGGGGATAGTGTAGCACCCTGTTCTCACAGTGGCCAATCAGTTGCCTGTGAGAAGGCCGCAAATAAGATCTGAGTGCAACAGCTTCATGCCTGAAAACCTTGAGTAAGAGGAAAGGGGAGCAGAAAGAAAGAAGAGGGGTGCCCCAATTTTTGGCTTTGGCTATTCCACCAGTGGCTTTGGCCCTGCTTAAGGAAGGCATGCAGCCCCCAACAGATTACCCCGCAAGGGAATGTAGTTCTAGACAGAAAAGAGGTTCCCTACTCCTCATGTAAGTGACATGTGGGAGGAGAGCCTTGGTTGCCAGGAGTGGCTGGACTCATAAGAGCAAGTGCGTACATCACTACAGCTCCAGTCATAATGCAGAATGGAAAGTCATGCAGCACTCTACAGACCCTCCTATGCTGGCCTCACACTGTTGTGGAAGTGATAGGTTTGTACCCATTATCACTGCATTGGTATAAAAAAGATGTTGCACTCCTTGGCTATACCTGTAAAAATCAGCAGACTTCAGAAAGTGAGCGGCCGAATCATCAGTGATAGCTTTCTTGCAAAGAACACAATTAAGCTGCATGCACACACGCAGACTTACTTGCATGGACTCCAATGACTCCTAGTATAGGATCATATGTGGTCCCTTTGTAGCAGCCAATAAGAGTTTGGTTGGTTAGAGGTGTACCAGTCTACTCATGGGATAATTTCCCTTTTTGTATTCCAACGACAGTCATTTTTTCCGCAATGTCCAACCATTATTTTTTAGCTCTTTTCTGCCGTTACATTGTGCATACCAAATAATTTTCAGGCTTCTGGCAGTGTTTGTTAATGTGAAACTTTCATAGTACTCCATTATTGTATGGCATATATTTTACTGCTTAACATGAACAATGATGACGCTTCAAGTGTCTGCAACATATAAAGAATTATACAGGCAAGCCATGGGAGCTTCATTTTTAATGCTCCTAACTCAGATACAAACAGCACTTAACGAAATACATTTTTCCATCTATTTGAAATTCCATATAGTTTGTCACCTACAGAAGAAGAAGAAAAAAAATCACCATTACTTTAATCATCTTAGGGAAAGCTTAAAAATAAACAATAGAAACATTTATTTTGCTCTTGCTTGGAAGTCTGATAACTTAGCAGCCTGGAGGAATTTTATTGCTCACAAAGAAGCAGGTATATTTGATAGGAAAGACTTTAGGAACACATAATTGAGAACATTTTGAACTCCCTTCAGCTAAGTAAGTGCAAATGTACTCTAAGCTTTTAAAATATTCCCATAGCGCCATTCTTTTAAATTTTCAGTGGTGCTGTTAGACAAATTCAAGCCAGACTAACAGCGAATACTCCACAGGGATGACATTGGACTATTTTAAACTGATATAATTTAAGAATGGAATCATCTGCTATTTTTATATATTAATAGCAGAGCCTAGAGATCCCAGCTGTGTGGACAATGTCATTATATAGTTTAGTCACTAGGTGGTACTGGACTTAATTGGATCTGGGTGGAGTCAGGAGTTTCTCATTACTGTTCTTGTTTCGGAGAGATAAAATGAGCTTTTATCTCATTTCCTATGTGTATGCTAAGCCTTCCATGACACCAACTAAAATGGAGGTGACAGTATGGTAGTCACTGTGAAAGCGCATAGACCTTAATATCTTATAATCTAATTGTTTGAGACAATTAGTTGATAGAGAGGCAGTGAATATCTTTTATATTCTGCTCCTAAAGTGAAAACTTCATCTTTGGCATTGTGTGCCAAACAGGTAGCAGGGCTGTGAATATTATTTGTTACATTCACTTAAACACACAAGGGACGAGGGGGCTTACCAGTGGATCAGTGATTGTCGGAAGGCAGAGCTGGGGTCCCAATCCCGGGGAACTGGATCCCGGAGAGTTGGGAGAAGAGTATTTGGATGGATGGCAGAGGGAAGGGGGAGGAACTTCCCCCCTTTGGAGCGAAGATGAAACAGAGGAACTGCCAGTGATAAGGTCGCTTAGCAACGGGGAGCCTGAGCCCTCCCTGGACATTCTCACGCCTCCCCCTCTTTCAGGCTCAGAGCAAGAGGGGAAAGAGGGAGGGCTGCTCACAGCCGAAAAGCGGGGAGGCAGTTTACCATCAGCCCCTCCCCTATCCCCCATCCTGGAATTGGAAACTTCAGAAGAGGAGGGGGTGATGCTTCCCCCCTCACCGCGCACACGCAGACAGCTGAAAAGACAGGAGAGAAGGGGGGAAGGCGGGCTGTACCTGAGGGGCAGTTAAGGAGGAGTGAAAGATTGCGCGCCCGTTTGGCCCCTTCTTAAAGAACAGGCGGGAAGAAGTCCCTTGCTCTGTCAACTTTCTCCCAATGCCGCAGGACCTGTATCCCTGTATTGCTTCATGAGAAAACGCAGTCTTTGTTTGGACATTACCCTAATAAAACACGAATTAACTACAGCCATTGGTCTGGTTCCTGAGTCACATCCTGGGCCTGACAGCTTGACAGAGCCACCTAAATCACCCTCAACGCTCTCTTCACTTGACTGGGACAAGATGTCAAAGGGAGCAGCAGGGGGGACGAACCCCACTTCTGAGACGGAAGAAGTGGAACACTTGAGGACTAAGGTAGCTGATTTGCAGATGGATGTTCAAGCCCTGCTAGCAGCAGTCAAGGCGCTGAAGATGGATAATCAAACCTTGAAGGCCACGATAGACCAGATGCGAACAGCCCCTCCAGCTGCCGTAGTAAAGGTTCCCATTGGATTGCCCCCAAAATACGTGGGACAAAGTGATCAGTTGGCAACCTTCGTGGCTCAATGTGAGTTATATCTGGATGTCAAGCACACGGAATTTCCAGACGATGGGGCTAAAGTAGCTTTCGTGATTAGCCTCCTGGAGGGAGAAGCTGCAAAATGGGTGACTCCGTATCTCGTGTGAAAGGATACTGTCTTAGGAAGGTACAGAGGATTTATACAGGAGATGACCGAGATGTTTCAAGACCCACAAAGGGCTGAAACAGTAGCGCGGCAACTAGGCGCTCTGAAGCAAGCTAAAGGGACTGTTTCTGAGTACACTAACGCTTTTAAAATTCTGTCCCAGGAAACTGGTTACAATGGCGCCGCCCTGATGTTTATGTACCGGAGTGGATTAAATGCTGAAATCCTGGATGAGTTGGCCAGGACCTCCCCCCCCGCTGACCTACCAGGGCTCATCCGGCTATGCCTACAGATAGATCACCGGATGGAAGGAAGGCGCCTGGAAAGGAAGCAGGAGGTCCCGAGATACTCAGCCTCGGCATCCCGCAACAAGACCCTTCCCACTGCAGGGATGGCAGGTAATGCAACTGAGGGACAGAGAGGGGCTAGGCCAAGACTGTTGGAAGAAGAAAAGGAAAGACGACGCCGGGAACGTTTATGCTTTTATTGTTCAAAGCCGGGCCATGTGGCCAGAGACTGTGGACTGAAAGGGGGGAAAGCCGAGCCGTCGGGAAACTAGAACACCCAGTCCACGTGCAGGCTGGTGGACTGGGGGCAGCATTGTATAAAGGCCCCCCAATGATCCAACCTCCCTCAAAGGGGGTGTTGGTCTTGCCTATTCGGATTACAACTTCCAGAGGAGTGGTGTTTAATTCCACTGCCTTAATTGACAGTGGAGCCTCCACAAATTTTATTGATGCAGTTAGTAAAGCGTCATGGAATTTCCCGGTGGAAACTGGACGCTCCCCTAGCTGTGGAGACTATCGATGGGAGACCCCTGAAGTCAGGAGGGGTGACACAAGCCACGGAGGAAGTGAAACTTCAAATCCCTGGGCACGAAGAGTTCATTTCGCTATACGTGTCAGATCTCTTGAACTTTGAGGTGATTCTGGGAATGCCCTGGCTAGCAAAGCATGAACCCAAAATAAGTTGGAAGGAGGCGGTGGTGTGGTTCACCTCACAGTATTGCCAGGAGAACTGTCAACCTGAAGGAATCAAGAACACCCTAGCGAGGGCAGTGCAACAGATCGAGCAAGTGACCCTGCCGCCAAAGTATGAAGAATTCAAAGATGTGTTTGATGAAAAAGAGGCAGAGACTTTACCCCCCCACCGCCCTTACGACTGTGCGATTGACCTAGTGCCAGGAGCCAGCATCCCATCAGGGAGAACCTACTCTCTCACAGAGAATGAGAGGGAGGCCCTGAAGGAATTCCTGGATAAAAACCTGAGGCGAGGATTCATACGCCCCTCACAATCCCCTGCTGGAGCGCCACTATTGTTTGTGAAAAAGAAGGGGGGGAACTCAGACCCTGTAACGACTATCGCGCATTGAACCAGATCACCATCCCCAACAGCTACCCGCTGCCCCTGATCTCAGAGTTGCTGGACCGACTGAGCTCTGCAAAAATCTTCACGAAGTTGGATTTGAGAGGAGCGTACAGTCTGATCAGAATGAAGGAGGGAGATGAATGGAAAACAGGATTCTTGACCGCTTACGGACAGTATGAATACCTGGTCATGCCGTTCGGGCTTTGTGGAAGTTCAGGAATTTTTCAAAAATTCATGAACGACGTGTTTAGAGACTTGTTGGACACGTATGTAATCTGTTACTTAGATGATATCCTGGTGTTCTCAAAGAACCAGGAAGACCACGACCAGCATGTGAAGACGGTGTTGAAGAGACTGAGAGAAAATCACCTGTATGCTAAATTAAAGAAATGTGGATTTGACCTCAAGTCTCTAGACTTCCTTGGATATCGAATCTCAGCGGAAGGCGTGGAGATGGACCCAGGGAAAGTAAGCTGCATATTGGACTGGGGCCAACCTGTCACCAAAAAGGATGTACAACGGTTTTTGGGGTTTGCCAATTATTACAGAAAGTTCATTCCAGGGTTTTCCAAATTAACAGCTCCTCTGACTGACTGTTTAAGGGGGAAGAAGTTTCAATGGACAGAGAATGCCACCGAGGCCTTTGAGGAGCTGAAGAGAAGGTTTGCTACTGAGCCCATTCTGCGCTTTGCTGATCCGAACCGCCCTTTCGTAGTGGAAGCAGATGCTTCAGATTTTGCCATCGGGGGGGTCCTGCTACAATTAGACCAAGAAGGGAAGGAGCTGCACCCCTGTGCGTACTTCTCTCAGAAGTTAAAGCCTGCAGAGAAGAACTACACAGTTTGGGAGAAGGAGCTGCTGGCCATCAAGGACTCTTGAAAACTGGAGACAATACCTAGAGGAGACCTCTCATCGAATTGAAGTGCGCTCCGACCACAAGAATCTTGAAAGCCTCCAAACAGCCAGAAAGCTGAACCAGAGACAGATAAGATGGTCCCAGTTCTTCACTAGGTTTATCTTCCAGATTACTTACCATGCCCAAGCCAAAAACCAGAGAGCGGATGCCTTATCCAGACAGCCACAATACAAAGAAAGTGAATCTGAGGACCAGCCTCAGTACGTAATCCCGCCAGAGAAATTAACGTTGGGAGTATGCCAGCCTTCATGGGAAGAGGAACTCAAAAAGGCACAACAAGAAGATGCAGACATGCTAAAATATCAGCAGGAGACGGGACAAGGTCAAGACTCAGAAGTAACCTTTCACTGGAGAAATGGACTGTTATGGTTCAAAACTGCCAGATATGTGCCAGAAGGGGGATTAAGGCTCAGAATCCTATGCCAGTGTCATGATTCCATCACAGCGGGACACTTTGGGATTTACAAGACCATTCAGAACGTGGCCAAGGACTTCTGGTGGCCTAAAATGCGTCGGGATATTGAGAGTTATGTAAAGTCCTGCTCTGTCTGTCTGCGGACAAAAACACAAACAGGGACACCAGCAGGACTGTTACAACCGTTGCCTGTCCCACACGAACCCTGGAAGGACCTCTCCATGGATTTTATAACTGATCTACCCAAGTCCCAAGGAATGACAGCCATCTTAGTAGTGGTGGATCTACTTACCAAAATGGCACACTTTCTTCCTTGTGCAGGGGCCTTAGAGGCTAAAGAAACGGCCAAGTTATTCATCAAAGAAGTCTACCGGCTGCATGGATTGCCAAACAGCGTAGTCTCAGACCGAGGAACTCAGTTCACAGCCAAATTTTGGAGAACAATGTGGAAACAGTTGCAGACGGAATTAAAACTCTCCTCCGCCCATCACCCCCAGACAGATGGGCAGACGGAACACTTGAATGCCGTTTTGGAAAGATATTTACGAAGTTATGTGTCCTATCAACAGACTGACTGGGTATCATATTTGCATTTTGCAGAGTTCGCCTACAACAATTCTCTGCACTCCAGCACTCAACAAACCCCGTTCTTCGCTAATTATGGATTCCATCCTAAAGTCTTTCCAAGCAGCTCAGAAGGAATGCTGGTACCGGCAGCTGAGAACTTCCTTAAGGAATTGCAAGCGGCGCAACACACACTGAAACAGCAGTTAAACGAAGCCAAAACGGAGTACAAGCGAGTTGCTGACCTGCACAGGAAGGAGGGGCCCCCCCTTCAACCGGGAGACCAGGTATGGCTGTCCACCCGCTTCCTCCAGATGCTGGGCAAATGTAGAAAATTACAAGACAAGAGGGTGGGTCCTTTCGAAATAGAAACTCAAATCAATCCCGTGGCGTACCGACTGAAGCTGCCTGACACGTTTAAAATACATCCTGTGTTCCATCAATCCGTCTTAACGAAAGCCGCCCCTCCCAGTGAGTTACGGCCGGAGGAACCTCCCGGAGCTCCACTCCTGGTAAATGAGCAGCTTGAGTTTGAAGTTGAGGAGATCTTAGATTCCAGGATCAGACGCCACAAGCTGCAGTACTTGATTCACTGGAAAGGCTATGGGGTGGCTGACAGATCATGGGAAGATGCAGCTGATGTGCATGCTCCAGAATTGGTAAAACTTTTCCATCAACGTTTTCCCCACCGTCCCAAGCCAGACAAGGGGAGGGGGGCACAGCCTGGGAGGGGGGATGGTGTCGGAAGGCAGAGCTGGGGTCCCAATCCCGGGGAGCTGGATCCCGGAGAGTTGGGAGAAGAGTATTCGGATGGATGGCAGAGGGAAGGGGGAGGAACTTCCCCCCTTTGGAGCGAAGAAGAAACAGAGGAACTGCCAGTGATAAGGTTGCTTAGCAACGGGGAGCCTGAGCCCTCCCTGGACATTCTCACGCCTCCCCCTCTTTCAGGCTCAGAGCAAGAGGGGAAAGAGGGAGGGCTGCTCACAGCCAAAAAGCGGGGAGGCAGTTTACCATCAGCCCCTCCCCTATCCCCCATCCTGGAATCGGAAACTTCAGAAGAGGAGGGGGTGATGCTTCCCCCCTCACCGCGCACACGCAGACAGCTGAAAAGACAGGAGAGAAGGGGGGGAAGGCGGGCAGTACCTGAGGGGCAGTTAAGGAGGAGTGAAAGATTGCGCGCCCGTTTGGCCCCTTCTTAAAGAACAGGCGGGAAGAAGTCCCTTGCTCTGTCAACTTTCTCCCAATGCTGCAGGACCTGTATCCCTGTATTGCTTCATGAGAAAACGCAGTCTTTGTTTGGACATTACCCTAATAAAACACAAATTAACTACAGCCGTTGGTCTGGTTCCTGAGTCACATCCTGGGCCTGACAGTGATAGCTGCATGTCTGTGGGGCAACAGAATCTGCTCCAGGTTTTAGTCCAAACTTCCAAGGAGCTGTCCATGGTGCTTCAGAACATTGCAGTAGTATAGAAAGACCACCTGCTGCCAAAATGATGGATGGTGACCCCTGACCTCCCTCTGACCTCCCTCCCCCAACCCTAGTCTCCACCCTTCCCCCAGCCCTTCCCCCCTTCCAAATGACATCACCAGTCCCAACCCCTGTCTGTGGGGCTATGGGCTATGATTTATGGCTCCCTGACCTTCCCCTGACCTCCCTCCTACCCTACCCTCCTCCCTCTGGAAATAGACCCCAAAGGGGTTCATTTCCAACCCTCCCCCTCCCCATGGACTCACTGTAGCTATGGCAACCAGTAGACCATGGATTTAAACCAATCAGGAGAGGGGGTGGTCAGAGCAGGCAATTTTGCATGCCCGGGCATGTTCTGAGCCTTGAGCATAGCCCCGGCCAATATTGCATGTCCAGGCTTGTTCTGAGCTTTGAACACGTTCTGAGTTTTGAACATGGAAGTGGCCAGCACTCCTAAGAGTCCTGAGGAATTAACCAAGCAGCCATTAGAGGTCCCTAATCCTAAAAAACGCTATATTAGCACAAGTTCTGATGATGAAGATGATTGGTTTCCACATGCTAAGCTGCTAAAAGAGGAAGCGAATGAGGTCAACAAAAGATGGAACAGCATGTTGGAGACAATTGCCTCAGATAATGCTGAAATGCCGGTAAGCTTTTATTTGGAAAGTAAATGATTGGGGAGCTGTAAAATAAAAGGTTGCAAAAATATTAAAGCATGTTCTTAATTTTTTAGGGGCCTTCAACAACTGAAAACTCTGGTGAAGGATGTCCAACACCATCAACTCTGTAGAAAATGGCAGCAATAGGAAGCATTCAAATGCAGGTTTGTGGAGGCATTATTTCCATGATGTAGTATAAAACCAAAGAAAGGTCTATGTATGAGTTTTTATAAATTATTATTATTATTATTATTTTAGGATTCTGCAGATCTGACATCAAATCAGCCCAGTCACATCATTCTCAGAAGCATACTCGGCATGCAAGAGGGTGAAACGGAAATTATTTTACCAAGAAAACGTTGGGGAGCAATGAAAGGGATTGTCAGATCGGTTGTGTATGCCATTTTAAAGCATTGTTAAGGCAACACATGCATGAGGCTTGTGGAGGATGTGTCATTGATGCCCCGGGGCAGACCTCCCACGAGTGTCTTTTCTGGACACAAAGAGACCTGTCTAGGAAGTTAAGGTTTATCTGTGGGAAAATCTGCTTTAAAAGTGTGTTCCATGTTGTTATCTTAACAGCCTACAGCTTGAATTGTCTTGCTTTAACACAAGAAACTGTTAAAGAAATATTAAATTTGGTCACGAAGGTAGCCCATTCCCAGGACTCTGTTAAAATTGTTGATCAGATCCTGAAGAGCACTGATCAGTCATTTTTAAAACATGTGGAAAGTGTCATCAGCAACAGGGGTTATAGAAGTTTTTTTTACCTCTCAATGTTAGAGGGCGTAATCTGTCTTCTCTAGAAAATTGAGATTGCCTGCTTCATGTTGTTATCTTATCAGCTTGAATTGTCTTGATTTAACACAAGATATTAATTTGTTGAGCAATCAAGTTTTTTGTATGAAAGCTCAGTGTGTTTAAAGTCTGTTTAAAAACTTGGGAATTATAGTTTAAACCAAAACAGCCTGTCAAAATGATTGATGAGCCCCAACCCCAGCCCTCCATGCCCATTCCCCAGCCCCATGGACCTTCACCTCCCAGTCCACAAAGCCATACACTGATACCCAATCCTAAGGTTGCATTCCTTTTTTCATTAATTTTAAATAGAAAACAATAAAATATATAGGTACCCATAACTCTGTAACAGATATTATATTGAGAGTAATACTATAAGTTAGATGGAGGGAGGTAAAACGATGCCCCACCCTTCAGCAGACTTTGATTAAAAAGCCAACTATGACTGATTAAATCCTTGTTAGAATTTCCAGACCCCATCCAACAATCCAGAGGAGCTAAAACAGACCCAAACAACTGAAACCTCAAGCTATGATTGTCAATAAAGTTCTAATGAACTAAGGATGTCACTTTACAGCCAAAAGAAAATTAACATTTTGTTTAAAGCCATGCAGTCATAACCTAACTAAAAATATATAGAGGAAGCCACATACCTGTTTGTTTAATCCTGAGTAAACCACATGTGGAAAGTTAGAAATTCTAGAAAGCAGAAAAATTTCCATGCCAGCCCTGTAAAAGTTTTGGGAGCAAAAAAAAAAAATCCCCTCCACCACATGACCAAGGGGAAAAACCCTAACCCTAATCCAAAGAAAGAAAAATTTCCAACTTTTCGGTAAAAGTTTTGTGAACAAAGGCTCAACCACATGGTCAAGGGAAAAAAAAGTTCTGATGTAACCCACATGTTGTAAGATCACCATGTGGAAAGAATTTCCAAAAATCTGAACAAAGGATAACCCTTGTGATATGGGCAACCAATCGGCATGAAGGGAAATAATTAAATAAATTCCATACCTTAAGCCAATAGGGGAGCTTAGGCCTGCATACATAATGTTCTAACTTTTTATGTCCATGAGGATAGCATTAAAGCAGATTCATTCTCCCCTGTTCTTTTTCAACCTGAGGTGAGTAACAGTCTGCATGTGCCTTTTAGTTGATATTATTTTAAAAAGCAGGAAGGCTCACAAGAACTATTTGTTTTGATTTTCCAGGGCAGACCAGGTCATAGAGCGTAATGGATAACTCCTTAGAGGGTATGAGACTTATTTTAATAAATGTTAGACCCTGCTACAGCCAAATAAGTTAATCTTTTTTAAAAAGTTATGAACAATATTTATCTGTATTTATCTGTATTGCAGGAGTAAATTTAGCTGAGTTGTTAACTCCACCTATGCATGAGGAACAGTTAGGAGGTATGAAAATAAAATCAGTTTTAAAATTTATTTCTTTATGTGAGCAAAATTATATTTAAGAGAACTGGCTGTAGTAAAAAGTTGTTAAAACTGAGTGATGACCCCCTTCCTCTGCTATAAGCATGGGTTATTAAAAGTAAGAAAAATTAACACTGAGCTGAGTAAAAACAGTTTCTTTCAATTTTAAAATGTATTTCTTTATGTGGACTTATATTTAAGAGAACTAGCTTCACAAGCATCACCTGTTGTCAAATTGATTGATGGCCCCTCCTCTGTTAGATGTTAAATGTAAAAACAGATGCTGGGATGCCTAGGCAGCAGTGCATTATTTCCTGGCTAGAAAAATGCAAACTTTTTATTTAAAAATTAAGAACTATCTTTCTATGCAAGTTAACTTTAATTTAAGAGTGCTAGTTGTGGTAAAATCTTGTTAAAACACTGTAGGCAGCAATGCATACCTTTGGAAAATAGGAATTAAATTTTCTTTTTAAATTGTATTCTATTCCAGATTACTATTCAGACACAATGTTTCATTCCTTTCCAGCAGATTCTAATCAGCATGATATAACTAGTCTAATAGAAGGTAATTAAGTAATGTATGACTTTGTCCCAGTGCCTGTTTGCATGTAAGAAAGTTAGAACACATACCCCTTCCCTCAACCCCCTCCTCCCTCCCCCCCTTTGCCTGAAACTGTTCATTTTAAAATCTGTCTGCAATGTAAGACTGTTAAAGCACTCCCCACACCCCCTTCCCCTCAACTTCAGCCTGTGCTATTTTTTAAAAACTCTGTATGCATGTAAATCAGTTAGAACCCCCCCAAATCCCCACCAACCCATCCCAATGCCAGAAACTGTTCATTTTAAAATCTGTTTGCAATGTAAGACTGTTAAAGCACTCCCCACACCCAACCCTTAGACCAGCCTGTACCAGAATCCATGCAAAAAACATGTAAAGAGATCTTTTGAATATACTTTTTTTTATTTCTCAGTTAGAATTTTAAACAGGAAATGTTAACCGCAGCTTAGAGTGATATTTCCTAAAAACCTGAAATATTCTGGTCACGACATCAGGGGTTTGAAATGTTGTTGCAAAGGCAAAGTCCTGAAATAAAGATAGATAGCAGTTATTGTTATGACTGAAGACAGTTAATTTTCTCAAACCTAAGAGCAATATATTTTTGTCATACTTACCCAACCACCATTTTCCAAGATCCATTATGATTTTGCACTCAGGATGTGATCAGTTAAATTGTGGGCAAATTCATCCATCTCAGTAGGAGTCAGAGGAATATCCTACAACTGCAGTTTTTTGGCAAGAAGCCCTCCAAAAAGGAGAAGGCTTACAAGTCTTCCCCAATTTGATTTTCCATCAGCAAATTCTGATGCTAACACTCTGCTAAAAGTTTTGCATGCGCTTTCGATAGATTTAATTTCCAGAGTCCAAAAGGGGGGTTATTTTTCTTTGAAGCTCATCTAACAATGGAGAAGCTATATCTTGAAAAATGAGTGTGGGTCTGAACTATTGTATCGCTGGTGCTGTTTTCCCACAAACAATGCTCAAAGCAGTGTCAACCATCAGTAACATCTGGCTCTTCATCTTTTCTGAATGTGTTACTGATACACAGATAAACCCAGGTTGTGGTATATACAGGTTCCAGGCTGGGCAAGTCTCAACATGCCTGTGGGTAATTCCAGGGTCAAACACTAGGGTTTCCTCTAAACTGAAATTATTCTGTTTCCAGTTTTAAAATGTTGATATGTTTCTTTGCTTTTAGCGGCCGGGGTTGAGCAAGCTGAAGGATTGAGGCCACCCCTTAAGAACACAGAGCTTGTTGTGGAGCATCAGAGGACTGATGATACAGGTGAATAAGGCATTTTACATTGGAAGAGGGATCCTTAAGAAAACCTATGACCAGCTATGTAAAGAAGCATGTTTCTAATTTCAGTTTTAAAATGCTGTTATGCTTTTAGGTGATGGCAAGATTGAGGAATCTGGAGGATCAGGGCCACCCCTTAAGAAAAAAAAGAAGAAAACTAAGCATCTTGAGAAAAATGATGATGATATAGGTAAATAAGATATTTTTAAGATTTAAAAGGAGCCCACAAGACAGGAATCAACTAAAGTGTCTGTTATCTTTTCACAGTGGTGTGTGTGTGTGTGTGTGTGTGTGTGTGTGTGTGTGTGTGTGTGTGTGTGTGTGTGTGTGTGTGTGTGTGTGTGTGTGTGTGTGTGTGTGTGTGTGTGTGTGTGTGTGTGTGTGTGTGTGTGTGTGTGTGTGTGTGTGTGTGTGTGTGTGTGTGTGTGTGTGTGTGTGTGTGTGTGTGTGTGTGTGTGTGTGTGTGTGTGTGTGTGTGTGTGTGTGTGTGTGTGTGTGTGTGTGTGTGTGTGTGTGTGTGTGTGTGTGTGTGTGTGTGTGTGTGTGTGTGTGTGTGTGTGTGTGTGTGTGTGTGTGTGTGTGTGTGTGTGTGTGTGTGTGTGTGTGTGTGTGTGTGTGTGTGTGTGTGTGTGTGTGTGTGTGTGTGTGTGTGTGTGTGTGTGTGTGTGTGTGTGTGTGTGTGTGTGTGTGTGTGTGTGTGTGTGTGTGTGTGTGTGTGTGTGTGTGTGTGTGTGTGTGTGTGTGTGTGTGTGTGTGTGTGTGTGTGTGTGTGTGTGTGTGTGTGTGTGTGTGTGTGTGTGTGTGTGTGTGTGTGTGTGTGTGTGTGTGTGTGTGTGTGTGTGTGTGTGTGTGTGTGTGTGTGTGTGTGTGTGTGTGTGTGTGTGTGTGTGTGTGTGTGTGTGTGTGTGTGTGTGTGTGTGTGTGTGTGTGTGTGTGTGTGTGTGTGTGTGTGTGTGTGTGTGTGTGTGTGTGTGTGTGTGTGTGTGTGTGTGTGTGTGTGTGTGTGTGTGTGTGTGTGTGTGTGTGTGTGTGTGTGTGTGTGTGTGTGTGTGTGTGTGTGTGTGTGTGTGTGTGTGTGTGTGTGTGTGTGTGTGTGTGTGTGTGTGTGTGTGTGTGTGTGTGTGTGTGTGTGTGTGTGTGTGTGTGTGTGAGAACATGATGAAGATGAAGGCTAATCAATATGAATCAGTCATAAGTCAGTTTTGTAGTGGTGGGTGTGTTGATACAGCAGCACTGATTACTCTTGTTAATGAGATTAAAAAGCACCAACAGTATCACATCTCTCATAATGGTATTGCTAAGCAGTGGGGTGGGGGTAACCCCCAAAAAAAGGTTTAGGAAATGCAAACCAACCCAGCGCCTGTTGTACTGGAGAAATAGGGCTCAAAAATATTAAGTAAGGCTAAAAAAACACTCTCAGCCTCTAAAAACCAAAAGTGCTCCAGTAAAAAAGGCTCTAAAAATGTAAACCAAAAGCGCTCCAGTAAAAAAGGCTCTAAAAATGATGAGCCAGATAGTGCGCTTTCAAGTTCACGCCTGTCTACACCTTCTCAGGATGTTGAGCCAGAGAATGTGCCTACAGGGGCTGGTTCATCTACACCAACCTCTGATAGCAAAGCTGAATGTGCACCCGCTGATGAAGACCAGCCCTGGGTATACGTACAGTGTGTGGCTCAGTTTCCTCAGGAATTTGAGGGGTTTCATGCTTTACGTATTACCGAGGTCTTCCGGTTTATTAATCTTGAGTGTGCAACATCCTATGCCCAGGCTGTGGCCGGATTATATGCTGGGATTCAACAGATTCTCACAGACATTGGCCAGAGAATACAACCAGAGGATTTTGTCCAGCTGAGATTGGACAGGGCAGGGCTATCGAATCCATTATTTTCTGTTAGAAGGGGTAGGGATGCAGTGAATGCTGAGGACTTTTTGGAACACATTACCAATCTCTTGCAGAGCAATGCATAAATACTTGCAGATGTCTCTCTGTGCTTGATTGCCACCATTGTGAGGGCAACAAATGGTGAAGGTCATAGGGCGATAGGCTCTATACCCCACAGCAAAATCATCAGTAAAAAAGGCAGTACTTGGTAGATTTAAACACCCTAGGTATCAATCTCTGCTTTGCTGGGGGGCTTTTAGCTGTTATGGCTGACAAGATCCCTGCAGATGCTGAGTTGTTGGCAGCAGCTAGGGAATTGCATAGGGAATTAGGATGGACTGAACAAAAGAACATTGCCCTTGGTGATGTTTCCATTATTGAAGACCATTTGAAGATCAACATTCAGGTGGGGTGTTTTGGTAAAAAGGGTTGGAATCTGCTTCACACATCAGGTTCAAACTACCCCAAAACCTATACCATGTTTCTCCATAATAAACATTACTATGGAGTGCTCAATGTGAAAGCACTTTCTGGATCTAAAAAACTATTGTGCGTATTGCAGAACATTATACACCCACACGCATAACTGTATGTATTGTTGCAGACTTTGTCTGAGTACAGAATGTGCTAGTAATGCTGGGACACTGCAGAGATGTAATAATTGTAAGATGTTCTGCAGATCTACAACCTGTTTAGATAGACATAATCATCTGGCCTCTAAGAAAGATGTAAAATGCGAACATAGAAACTATTGTGTAAACTGCAGCTCTTTCCAGAAATCAGGGCATGATGAGGAAAAATGCAAGGGAAGGCAGTGCAGCATCTGTTGGGGTTTTATCACAAAGGACAAAAACCATCAATGCCACATGGCACCTATTAAGAAACCTGATGTATCTGAAAAATATGTGTTTTATGATTTTGAGTGTCACCAATGAACAGGTATTCACATTCCAAATTATTATTTTGCACAAGCATTTGCAGGGGAAACTCTGAAATGTTTTAAGGCTAGGCCTAAGCACGTAAAAAAGAAGGGTGGTAAGAAATGGAACAAGACAAACGAAAAAGAGAATGAGTGGCCCCATGCAGGCAAATCGTGGGAATTTAAAGGTGAGTCGTGCCTTGCTGACTTTATCAAGACCTTCACTAAGGATAGTCAGTTCAGCAAGTGCACATTTAGAGCTCACAACTCAAAAGGCTATGATTGTTATTGTATAATCAGTCAATTGATCAAAGAAAAACTGGACATAGAAATTGTTGCTCAGGGGAAAAAACTGATATTTGTAAGTGTAAAAAGTTTAGATATCAACTTCATTGATTCCCTTAGCCATCTACCCATGGCTCTCTCTAAGTTTCCATCAGCTTTGGGTTTTGAAGGATGCAAGGGCTATTTTCCCCATTATTTTAATACTCCTGAGAACTGGAATTATGTAGGGCCCATGCCCAGAGTCGAGGACTATGGTGTACATCGGATGATGCCTGAAGAAAGGGATAAATTTTTATCGTGGTATGAGAAGAACAAATCAAACACTTTTGACATGCAGAAAGAGCTGGCATTTTATTGCAAGCAAGATGTATCCATTCTGGTACAGGGATGCACCAAGTACAGACATGAAATCATAGAAATGACAAAGGAGAGGAGAGAGGTAAAGAGGGGGCAGAAATGTGTGACTAAATGGCCTGCTATAGATCAATTCCAATACCTTACTCTGGCTAGTGTGAGTCTGGCCATGTACAGGTTTAAGTTTCTGAAGGAGAATACCATAGCCACCCCCCAGCCTGACAACTATCACAAACAGTGCAACAGATTCTCTACCCCTTCAATCCAGTGGCACTCATACATAGAGCATAAAGAAAATAATCAGATTCAGCATGCCTTGAAGGGTGGCAAATTCCAAGCTGAGACTTATTTTCTTGATGATTATGCTACCCTAGATAATAAGAAAGCTGCCTTTGAATTTAATGGCTGTTTTTGGCATGGATGTGTCCTGTGTTATTCTCCAGAAAACAGGAATCCTTTGTTGGGTAAATCTTATGAGTCTCTTTACAACTCTACAGAGAAAAAAGCTGCTGAACTGAAAGAGTTGGGGTATGAAGTCAGGAGCATTTGGGAGCATGAATGGAAGCAGATGCTGAAAACAGATGAGGAACTTATTTATTTATTTATTTATTTATTTATTAAATTTATATACCGCCCGACTAGCAATAGCTCTCTGGGCGGTGAACATAAAATAGCATAAAAATACAATGAATAACAAAATAATACTAAAATACAATCATCAATACAATACAATAAACATTTTAAAAAGTAAATCAGTGTAACTTAAAATGCTTCAGAGAATAGGAAGGTTTTGACCTGGCGCCGGAAGGAGAGCAGAGTCAGCGCCAGGCGTACTTCCTCGGGGAGACTGTTCCATAGTTCGGGGGCCACCACTGAGAAGGCCCTAGATCTTGTCATCACCCTCCGGGCCTCCCTGTGAGTTGGAACCCAGAGGAGGGCCTTCATAGCAGAATGTAGTGCACGGGCCGGTTCATATCAGAAGAGGCGTTCCACAAGGTATCGTGGTCCCGCACCGTATAAGACTTTATAGGTTAATACCAACACTTTGAATCTAGCCCAGAAACATATTGGCAACCAGTGCAAGCTGGCCAGAACAGGTGTTATATGCTCGGACCGTTTGGTCCTTGTCAGCAATCTGGCTGCCGCATTTTGCACTAGTTGTAGCTTCCGAACTATCTTCAAAGGTAGCCTTACGTAAAGCGCATTACAGTAATCCAAACGTGAGGTTACCAGAGCATGTACCACTGATGTAAGGTCCTCTTTACTCAAATAGGGACGTAGCTGGGCTACCAACCAAAGTTGGTAAAACGCATTCCTAACCACTGAGGCTACTTGAGCCTCAAGTGAGAGGGAAGAGTCTAAAAAGACTCCCAGACTACGAACCTGGTCCTTTAGGGGGAGTGTAACCCCATCCAGGACAGGGTATATATCCACCATCCGATCAGAGAACCCGTCCACCAACAGCATCTCAGTCTTGTCTGGATTGAGCTTCAGTTTGTTAACTCTCATCCAGTCCATTGTCGCGGCCAGGCAACGGTTCAGCAAATCGACAGCCTCACCTGAAGAAGATGAAAAGGAGAAGTAGAGCTGCGTGTCATCAGCATACTGATGACAACACACTCCAAAACTCCTGATGACCTCTCCCAACGGCTTCATGTAGATATTAAAAAGCAGGGGGGACAAAACTGACCCCTGCGGGACCCCATATTGGAGAGCCCACGGTGTCGAGCAATGTTCCCCAAGCACTACCTTCTGGAGACGACCCACCAAGTAGGAGCGGAACCACTGCCAAGCAGTACCTCCAACTCCCAACTCCGCGAGCCTCCCCAGAAGGATACCATGGTCGATGGTATTAAAAGCCGCTGAGAGATCAAGGAGAATCAACAGAGTTACACTCCCTCTGTCTCTTTCCCGACATAGGTCATCGTACAGGGCGACCAAGGCTGTCTCAGTGCCAAAACCGGGCCTAAAACCCGATTGAAATGGATCTAGATAATCAGTTTCATCCAATAGCGCCTGGAGCTGGCCAGCAACCACCCGTTCCAAGACCTTGCCCAGGAATGGAACATTCGCCACTGGCCTGGAGCTGTTAAAATTGTCTGGGTCCAAGGAAGGCTTTTTCAGGAGTGGTCTCACCACTGCCTCTTTCAGACAGCCCGGGACCACTCCCTCTCGTAAAGAGGCATTTATCACTTCCTTGGCCCAGCTACCTGTTCCATTCCTGCTAGTTTTTATCAGCCAGGAGGGGCAAGGATCCAGTACCGAAGTGGTTGCACGTACCTGTCCAAGCACCTTGTCCACGTCCTCGAGTTGAACCAACTGAAGCTCATCCAACAAAACAGGACAAGACTGTGCTCCGGACATCTCACTAGGATCTACTGCTATAACTTGAGAGTCTAGGTCCTGGCGGATACATGAGATCTTATTCTGGAAGTGATCGGCAAACTGATTACAGCGGGCCTCCGATGATTCCACCGTGTCCGGAGGGTTTG
Organism: Rhineura floridana; assembly: GCF_030035675.1. Taxonomy (NCBI): domain Eukaryota; kingdom Metazoa; phylum Chordata; class Lepidosauria; order Squamata; family Rhineuridae; genus Rhineura; species Rhineura floridana. Next base: position 20,058,226 of record NC_084488.1, on the reverse strand, counting down.
AATGGAGAAGCCCCCGGACAACTCGAAAGAGCTCCGCTGGGCGGCAAAGAGATGATTTAATAGTGGCAGCAAAATGATGTTTTTAGCTGCCTTCTATGCTCCTACATAGAGCTTAGTCGAAGCACTAACCAGCGCATAATTGTATCCGTCGGGAGTTTGTCTCCATTTCCGCTCAAGCCGCCTCCTATCTTGCTTCATTGCTCTCAGCTCCGGAGTATACCATGGAGCTGTATGAGCTCTACACAGGAGAGGGCGTGCAGGAGCGATCGTGTTTACAGCCCAACTTTCTCGCTGCAGCACAGTTTCCTGAGCCTCTAGAACCTAGAGACGCTCTCTACGGCAGACACACTAATGCTATCACTCTTTACCATAAACCAAACGCTGATGAGCAGATACATTATTATGATTTTTGCAGTTTATATCCGTTCATACTTAAACAAAAATCCTTCCCCATAGCGCATCCATAGGTATCTATGAGAACTTTGAGCCCCTCTCTGATTATTTTGGGATTGCAAAGGTAAAAGTATATCCTCCCAGAGGTCTTTTCTTCCCAGTGCTGTCTGTCAAGATGAATGGAAAACTCATGTTTCCCCTTTGTGCTGCTTGTGCAAAAGCACAGTTGGAAACATGCACCCATTCTGATGAGGAAAGGGCTCTGGTAGGAACGTGGTGTACAGTGGAACTGAACATTGCTGTAGAGAAGGGGTACAGGGTGGTGGAAATCTATGAAGTGTGGCATTTTGAAAGGACATCTACAGGCCTGTTTTCAGACTATATAGACATGCACCTTCGTCAGAAACAGGAGGCATCAGGGTATCCTGAGTGGTGTGTCAGTGGAGACAATAAACAGAAATACGTAGAGGAGTTTCTCAAGAAAGAGGGGGTGCTCTTGCGCCATGACCTGATCTCTGAAAACAAAGCCAAACAAAATATTGCCAAACTGTTTTTGAATTCTCTGTGGGGGAAATTTGCTCAGAAATCCGATCTGCCTAACACACAGGTGGTAAGAGATCCTGATGATTTGTTTAACATTCTGTTCTCTGATGCATTTGAGGTTTCAATGTGTGAATTTATTGATGATGAAGCTGCTTGTGTGACTTGGAAACACTCGAAAGATCGTATGGTGGTCTCTGGGGGTAAGAACGTGTTCATAGCTTGCTTTACAACTGCTTATGCTCGTCTGGAGCTCTGCAGCTTGCTAGACAAGCTGCAAGAGCACTGCCTGTATCATGACACAGATTCTGTGATATTTGTGAGTCGGAAGGGACAGTGGAATGCACCTCTATGTGATTTTTTAGGTGAACTCACAAGCAAGGTTCCTAATGGACAATGTATCACAGAGTATGTGTCAGCAGGACCTAAATCATATGGTTATAAGCTGTCCGGAGGGACTGCGTGCCTGAAGGTCAAAGGGATAACCTTGACAGTGGATAACTGTACAAAAATTAATTTCAAAAGTCTGAAAGACTTAGTTTTTGCCTATGCCCAGACAGGAGAGAGGGGGTACAGCACAAGATAGTAGTGCATCAGCAGGGTACTGTTCAAAACAAACGGTGTTGGACTCTTGAAACAAAAACTCTCAAGAAAACACAGAAAGTTGTGTATGACAAAAGGATTTAAAACCATTCCTTACGGATTTTAAGTCATGGATACAAGATGGCACCATCCGTTCTCGGCCATTTTAGCAGGACCTAGTAACTGTGGGAATTGTTTTTTTTATAAAAAGCATATTGGACAATGCTCATACTGTACTTTCATCAGCTCCTGATAATATTCTATGGTTTTACAATGTTTGGTAGGATCTATACCAAGAATTACTATATAAATACCCTTTTATTAATTTTGTGAAGGGCTTGCCTGAGAAATTTGATGATGACAATTTACTACCTCCTAATAAAACAAATTATGTTATTATTGATTTGATGAATTGTGCATCACAGGATCAAGAAGTGGAAAAAGCTTTTACTCAATATGTACATCATAGAAATCTGAGTATTTTTTTTATTACATTTCATTTCTGCAAGGGAAAAAGCAACCGCACCATTAGCCTAAACACTAAATATATGGTGCTATTTAAGGATCCTAGAGATAAATTACAGGTTGCAACTTTAGCATGGCAGATGTATCCTAGAAATGCTCAGTTCTTTGTGGAGGCTTTTGCAGATGCTACACAAAAACCTTACGGTTACTTGGTTGTGGATTTAAATGCCTCCACACCCGAGCCATACAGATTAAGAGCTGGACTTTTCCCTCCAGACTGGCCTGTGGTATACACCATGAAAAAACCCACACCCGGGTACAAAAGGTGGTGACTTCACCCCTCTGCAATCTGTTGAGCTGCCTACCCGACTAGTTAACATGTCCAGTCGTATAAAGGGAAACCTCCCCCTATTAACTCTTCTTATTAAGGCCCCTCAGCATCAGAGGAAAGCTATTTTATTCGCTGCATCCACTGACCTAATAGAGGCGGTTTGTGAGATAGCTCTAAACACTATAAAGGGCAATATTCTCCTGACTCCCCATTGTGTGTCTAGGGTGTCTTCGCCTTAGTTCAGCACAGATTCTATGAAGGCTCTATAAGGGTAACAGTTTTGCTCTGACTGATGAGTCGGTCTCCCAGAGTCACATCCAACTGGCTAAAGATGGAGGCCAATGGATAATTCACCAGCCCCACATTAACATCTCTGGCTAGGTTTGTTCCATCATGATTCACAATTTTGCCACACACATATAGCAATGTATTGTTTAAGTCCATATAATCTTCGCCATTTCCTGCAATGTAAAATTCTAGCGGTGCTGTTTCCGTCAGCGCAACCAAGCATGGCACTTCAATAAACAGGCTTCTCTCGATACAGGTCTGCGTAGGTCCAATCTGGAATAGGTCTAATTCAGATTTAGTGCATTCCTCAGAACTGCAATGGATGAATGCCATGATGGTCTAAAATATATCTCCTTTTTGTGTTGTTGTGCACCTCTTCTTTCTTGCGGCTTTCTGCTTCTGAGGCTTTTTCCTCACCCGTGATGTTCCTTTAAAAAGTACAGGCGGACCTGTTAGTTGTACCCGTGATGCTTTTCTTTTCAGGGTTTTTCTCCTTTTAATATACATCAGCCCTGATCCCTCTTGTGGATTAACTCTTTTCCAAACTGTCTGAGTAACCTGTCCAAGCACATCGTTAGCAATATTCTGTGCAGCTGTTTTAGCGTGTGGTTTAAGAATCTCTAGGCCTCTTCTCAAAAGTGGAATGGCTTTTTGAAAAAGACTCCAGAATATTCCCCCAAGGCCTGCCCTATACATAAAAGGGGCACCATGGTAACCAGGAAGAACATTTCCTGCCTGGGCCCTGTAATAATTCTGGTAAAGGGCTGGATCTCCATAAGTTTTCAGCATCACCATTTTTAAACCAACAGAGCTCTACCCTGGCGAAAGTGTAGCTTCACAATCACCTTTCCAAAACAAAATGGCACATTTTTGTTCTGATCCGTCTTTATCTCAACATTAATGGTGTCAATATGATTCTTACTCACAGAAATGTAGTGTGGTTTGTCATAAACAATGTTGACACATTTGCTATTCTGACCACGCACCGGTTCGGAGCACAATAAGGGTACATAGAAGTCCCCAACTATTTGATGCTCTACCATGTCTGTGTAAACATACATTGTGTTGAACCCTCCTGTAATGTCTGCTGTAAAGGGCAGCTGTTGTGCATGGGTTTTGAGAGACATCCCCAAAAGGTATGCTAGTTCTTCACCGGCTTTAAATGCATAACCCTCCTCTGATTTAAGGCTAACCTTAAATAACCTTGGTCATTGTGTAGGACCACATCAGGGCGTTCGCTGCTCTGGTTTCGTATAATGTTGTTCATGTTTTCCAACAGTTCAGGGATGCTTGAGCAGTAGCCACGTCACAGATGGTAGGGCCATATTTTTATACCATTAGAAATTTCAAAGCTAGCATGGGATGTTAAATTGTTCCAACTGTGTGGGTACTGTATCTCTACTAACCCGACTTCCCAAGCCCCTGGTAGATCCAGGGGTTTTGCTAGATGAATATTAAAGAACGCGATGGTGTTCTGTGGAAAAACAGTCATGCAGGCGTTGCCAGGTAGGGTAATGTAAAAACTGCTAGTTTCCATTCTTCTGAGTAGGTTCACGAAGATCAGATGCAAGTACCCAACTGTTGAACTTACTGGGCCAGCCTAACCATTTCACTAGATGATACTTTCTCCTACCCCTGCCTGTTGTTGATAATTTTTTTTCAATCCTGTACACCTTGTCCTGATTGGCATTAACCTTCTGCAATTCTTCAGAATAGAAGGAACCAACTACTGGTTCCCCAGCATAAACTTGTAACAGGAAGATGGGTCTCCCCACATCTTCTGATGACCTGATCCACTATAAACAGTTCTGTGGTGAAATTTTGTTTGTAGCCCTTGACAAATACCCCTTTGCTTTTAGAAATCCTCACGTGGTCGCCTTTACTGAATAGCTGTGGTACATCTTTTCTGTAAATGCTATCTCCATACATTGTTTTCCATACCGCCAAGGCATTAGAATAGTTACTATCAATAGTTCTTGCTCTGATAGTTCTGTGAAAGCTGTGATTATAACTTTTTACAAGCTGTGGCAGGACATCAATATAACTATATGTATTGTTAACTGAAAAATACCTCCACATTTTTGATTTCAAAGTTCTGTTAAATCTTTCAATGATGGCTGCTTTTACTTCATTATTGGTGACAAAGTGGTGAACTCCATGCTGTTTTAACAAACCGCTTACAACTCTGTTTAGAAATTCTTTGCCACGATCCATTTGGAGCTTTCTGGGCTTTCTTCCACTCTGATTGAATATGACATTAAAAGCCTTAGAGACCGATTTGCCTGTCTTGTCTTTTAAAGGCAATGCCCATGCATACTTAGACAGAATATCTATGACTGATACAATGTACCTATAGTTCTTGCTGTGCTTAGAAAATTGCTGCATATATACTAAGTCAGCCTGCCATTGGGCATCAATATCTGACACAATAGTCTTGTTTCTTTTAAAAAGGATTCTGACCGGTTTATGCAGCATGTAAGCGTTCTGGTCTGAAAGCCATGTCAAAACATGTTTCCTTCTTAGTGTATTACTCTGCTTTTTTGTCTCCTGAAATAGAGGATTCACACCCCCAAAGCTCCCAACCTCCCTGGGTGAGTAATATATGTTTTTTAGAATTTCTTCATGCTCATCCATATTGCTGATTGATACAAGTATGGACACAGAGTATTAAAACAAACTATTTTTATTGGTATAAAAACCTTCTGCTTTCAGACTTCAGGCTGAGGACACACACATGAAATGCAGCAGATATTAACAGTCAGTGAACTCTTGATGTGCGGATTTTCATAATCACATCAGGCTGCACATCTTCCTGTAGAAAACAAAAAAGGCACTTTTTTTAGCATTGAGGTTACACCATACTGGAAAACAACACACTATTAAAACACTACTCAGAAACACTTACCTGGGGTCCCCCATGCTCCATGTCTTCAAGTAATTCTTCTGGCAGCACATTTTCTTTATCATCCATTTCCTCCAAGGGTTGAAAAAGGACACCACCCTCCACAAACTCTACAGGTTTCATGAGTTCTTCTTTGGCTTTTGTGAAGTTCATCTTCAGATTACATCCGCAACCACACTCTAAGAGTTCATCATGGTTTGCCAGACCTTCAACGGCTTTTGCAAAGTAAGTCTTCATGTGGCACCCGCGATCACACTCTAAGAGTTCACTAGAATTTGCCAGAAATGTGGTTTCGGGGTCTGGATCTTGTCCAGCTGTAAACACAACCACTGGTAAGCTTCTTGTTGAAACAGAACCTTTTTTCTGAACTGCCCAGGCTCTTCCTTTCCAAACTCTGCTTTCACATCTGCTGATGGAAATAATAAACGCCGAGGCTTTAAGAACCTCTTTGAACAAGCTTTCAATGGTGCTGAAGGATAGGACAATCCTACTAGTCCATAGGCTGCCTGCTTGGTTAATTCCTCAGGACTCTTAGGAGTGCTGGCCACTTCCATGTTCAAAACTCAGAACGTGTTCAAAGCTCAGAACAAGCCTGGACATGCAATACTGGCCGGGGCTATGCTCAAGGCTCAGAACATGCCTGGGCATGCAAAATTGCCTGCTCTGACCACCCCCTCTCCTGATTGGTTCATATCCATGGTCTACTGGTTGCCATAGCTACAATGAGTCCTTGGGGAGGGGGAGGGTTGGAAATGGACCCCTTTGGGGTCCATTTCCAGAGGGGGAGGGTAGGGTAGGAGGAAGGTCAGGGGAAGGTCAGGGAGCCATAAATCATAGCCCATAGCCCCACAGACAGGGGTTGGGACTGGTGATGTCATTTGGAAGGGGGTAAGGGCTGGGGGCTAGGGGAAGGGTGGAGACTAGGGGTGGGGGAGGGAGATCAGAGGAAGGTCAGGGTCAGGGGTCACCATCCATCATTTTGACAGCAGGTGGTCTTTCTATACTACTCATTGCTGTTGTTTTCAGGGTTTTGCAGTGGCTTGCAGAAGTCTGTGGTGTCGGTCACATGCATTGATGCCTGATAACTCTAGCAAGACTTGTGCTAGGGATGAGGGAAGGGAATTCAGTTTGGATTTTAATACATGAACTGAAACATGGTTGTCTATCAAAATTTGCACTTCTCTGAATTTAGCGATGAAGTTCTTCAACCAAATAATGGGTACATTAAGGGAAAGTATGTTACCAGCTGCTGTATGTAGTGATGTTGATTGTTTTTTTGATCCCCAAGGATGCAGGGGAACAAAGAGTTAATAGAGAGCATAAGCAGAGGCTCAGATTGCATCAGCCACACAGCTGCAGGAGATCAACTTAAAATACCCAGGGTCTATAAAACAGGGATAGAAGTAGCTGAATGTGTGGGGGTGGATTAGGAGAAGAAAGTCAATGTGGTGTTGTTGCAAGTATTCATGTTTACATGTACCTACCTGTTACAAGGACTTCCTTTGTGTTTTGCAAGTAAAGATCCTCTTAACAAGCTCCTGTGTGTGTCTGGCTTATCTATTCTACTCGGTACTGCACAGGCTAACACTAACAATAGGGTTATGGGCCCAGTCTACAGCCTGACCCAACAGTACCAGTAAGCTGACACGAAGAAAGAGGAATAAACACGTTCGAGCTCCTACATGAGTGAGGCAAGGATGGCGATGTCCTACACATCTGGAATGCCTCTAGAGCATCTCAACGAAACAAACTATGCAAATTGGAAGGTGAAAATGGAAATGCTGCTGATCCATGAGGATTTATGGCATGTCGTTGAGACTGATGCTCCAACTGACCCCACAGAGGAGTGGCAATGCCAAGATCAAAAGGCAAAGGCCACTATAATTCTAGGAGTGCAAGACTCTCAACTGCTATATGTTAGAGACAAAGAGACGGCTAGAGACATCTGGGAAGCACTCCAGAATGTGCATGTACAAACAACAGCAGGCAGTAAAGTATTGCTCGTGAGGAGGCTGTTCCAAACACGCTTGCAAGGAGGCGTGAGTATGCACGACCATCTACAAACAGTACGCAGCTTATTTGCACAATTGCAAGACAGAGATGTTGTTTACTCTGACCAGCAACAAGTATACGTACTGCTTTCTTTGTTAGACTCCTCATATGACTCAGTCATTAGTGCCTTAGAAGCCATGCCAGACAACGTGCTATCTTTGGAATACGTTTCTGGAAAACTACTCCAAGAATGGGAGAGATGGAAAGAAGAAGGCATGAGAAAAGCCGCTGCTGCCGAACCAGCGAGGAGAAAAGAAGATATGACAAACAACACAGTAAAGAAATGCTACAGATGTGGTTCTGACAAACATCTGCGTAAAGACTGTACTATGAAAAGAAAAACCGAACAAGAAAAAGAGTTCATGTCAGTCAGGGTTGTAACAAGCAAAACAAGAGAAGAAAAGGAGAAGAACGACATGATGTGGGTGGTCGACTCAGGAGCAACCCATTTCCTGATAAAAGACAAGACCCAGTTTAAAGTGCTATCTTCTGCATGTGAACATGTAATATTAGCAGACGGGACACAAAGAGAGGTAATAGGGAACAGCATATTTAGACTGTTTAAAAACTATGCTAACTAATGTATTATATGTCCCAAAGATGGAGACAAATATAATGTCTGTTTCCAAGCTGAACAAAATGCAATATGATGTTATGTTCTCTAAAGGGGAGTGCACAATCAGTAAAAAGGGGGAGGTGAAAGCAAAGGGACGTTTAAGGAATGCACTATATGTTATAGAAGAACTCCCCAAAGTAAATGTCGTACTAAATCAACCTAATCATGAGGGATGTATACATGACTTCCATAGAAAACTTGGGCATGCGAGTTTCTCAACTCTCCAATTAATGTCCAAACACAGTGCAGATATTGTATATAAAAGCTGTAAAGAGTATGTTGAATGCTCTGTTTGTAAAGAAACAAAAGCATAAGCTGCACCTATAAGGAGAAAAAGTGAGTGTAAAGCAAGAAGAGCATTTGAGCTGCTTAGCATGGATTTGGCAGGTCCATTCCGAAAAACTAAGGGAGGTGCCAAGTTTTACTTAGTACTGGTAGATCATTTTACCAGATACAGCTTCGTATATCTGCTCAAGGCTAAAGCCAAAGCGGACCAAAACATACGTCACTTTGTTAAGTGGGTGGAGGCGAAACATTCAGTTAAGGTGGCGCAGCTGCATTCAGACAGGGGAGGGGAATTTCTCTCCATCTCACTTCAAAGGTTCCTTAAAGCAAGCGGCATAAAACATTCTCTAACGGCCTCTTGGTTGCTGCATCAGAACGGAACCGCAGAACGCCGAAACAAATGCCTACAAAACATGATGCGTGCTATGCTGCATGGCTGTAACTTACTATCAGTGTTCTGGGGAGAAGCTGCAATGTATGCTAATTATGTGCTCAATAGATTGTACTCAATAGCCATAAACAAAACACCATATGAAATGTTATATGGGCGTAAGCCCAAACACGCACACATACAACAGTTTGGTGCTGCATGCTGGGCACGTGTGCCCAAAGCACATAGAAACAGCAACCATGGTAAAGACTGGGTAAAAGGGTTAATCCTGGGATATAAGAAAGCTGCATACAGAATATGGGTAGTTAACTCCCAGGGAGTAATGCCAAGCCAGGAGGTGACCACCGAGAGCCCAGAACCCCAAAAAGCCTGGGGAAGACTGGGTAATGTCCTGGAATGGAAACATAGAAAACAAACGTGTTGCTAACAGACAACAGCAACAAGAGCACGTGGGGGGGCATATGTCAATCCAACTGAAGTACATGAGGGTGAGATGAAAGAAGCAGCAAGTAATGGTATTTTGGAGGATACAACAGCATCCACAGGATCCGATAGGGAAAACCAGCCTGCCCTTTATGTAAAGCAAGAAATAGAAAATGAAAGGAAAGAAGGGGATGAGGAGGGTCAGACAGCTATACCTCCTGAACCAGTTGCTGAACCCCGCAGATCACAGAGATCCAACCTGGGAAAGCCTCCAGATAGGTTTAAAATTGTGACAGTAAAAACTACCCAGACAACTAACAAATCAGCTCAACCCAAAAATGAGATTGATGACTGGACTGACCAAGATTTTAAAGTCTGGTTCGCAATGCTGGATGGGGGTAGGGATTGGATGGAACAACTGGATGACTCCATTACTGATTATAGATAAACTGATGATAAAAAAAAAAGATGTAACAATGTGTACATATGTAAATGGAGTGTTGCATATGCATGCACGTTGTAAGGTCTGCATTCCTCAGGAATCAAAAGGTGGGGGAATGTTACCAGCTGCTGTATGTAGTGATGTTGATTTTTTTTTGATCCCCAAGGATGCAGGGGAACAAAGAGTTAATAGAGAGCATAAGCAGAGGCTCAGATTGCATCAGCCACACAGCTGCAGGAGATCAACTTAAAATACCCAGGGTCTATAAAACAGGGATAGAGGTAGCTGAATGTGGGGGGGTGGATTTAGGAGAAGAAAGTCGATGTGGTGTTGTTGCAAGTATTCATGCTTACGTGTACCTACCTGTTACAAGGACTTGCTTTGTGTGTTGCAAGTAAAGATCCTCTTAACAAGCTCCTGTGTGTGTCTGGCTTATCTATTCTACTCGGTACTGCACAGGCTAACGCTAACAAAGTATACATAAAAATGCATGTGTTAGTGAAAAATAATATATAAAGCTGCATTATATTCAAGAAAATGGCTTGCAAAAATGTGTATATCCAGCAAAATTACACACAAAAATGTATATAGTAAAAAATGCTGATGGGTTTTCATGTGGACTTTTTTTAAAAAAAATGCAAACTGATATGGAAATCTGGAGAACTGAATTTAGGACTGGAAATATTAGAAAATGAAATTGATAGATTCACCCATCGCTACCTGTGTATATGTTAAGATAGCATCTTCTCTATCTTTAAAGTGTGTAAAAAATACCCATCAGTTAATATATAATTGAAATTAGGGGGTTGCAGAAGTCCTGAGGGGTTAGTGGTTAGAAAATGAAAAGCAATTTGCATGCAGTCCTTGCACATTATCGTAATAGTTAATCTGGAATATCCATGTTCTGTGTCCATCTGCTGGGAGACAGCTTTACCTCTTCTCTAACTGAACAGTCCCCCTTAGCACCCCTTTCAGTCTTAGATGCATTACTTTGCCCTTCCTTTTAGACCATTTGTTGGAGCCAAGTGAATAATTTTCGCTTTTGAAGTAATTTAGGTTATTGGGATCCTTATGATTTCCTCTTCACATTTGTAATGCATAGCTGCTTAGTGAAACAAACAAGGCAATTGGGAAGAATCCTGGAGTGAAAGTTGATTGCCTTTTCTCACCTTCTTTTATTTCATTGAGTCAGCGAAGTTTTTTATTTTCTTTCAGAACTGTACTGTATTTCAGAGCTGTGCCTCTCTGAATCTGCTTGGAATTAGGGCATGTTCACAAACAACACTAAGAATGCTTTTTGGCTTATTTCATTCATCCAAACGAGATGTGAATTGGAAAGCCATAATCAGGATCCCCAATTTTTTTGTTTGTTTCCCTAATTAGCAAACTCACAGGACTGCTTTGAAGGGGGATTCTTTCCTCTTAAGCCCTAAAACCCTCTCTCAGAGTGCCATTTTCCCCATACAAGTTTACAAAGCCACTCCAAAACAAAAGAAATGGCAGATCCTCATCACATGATTAGTTTGAGCCTCAGTATGGTGGTAAAACCTGTCAGGGCTGTATCAGTTCAGCGTGTAGGTAGAAGAATGACTGAACATTCCACCATACCAAAATTAGTTGTTGTTGTTGTTGTTGTTGTAATAATAGTAATAATTATTCCCTATGGATAAAAAGTAAATGTCAGGGAAAGCAATTCTGATTTAAAATTCTGGCTCACATGTTAGTTTTCTATGAGTAGGGATTTTTGCATGTTAAAGGAGCAATTTGGTCATGTGAGACCACACCTGCAGTCTGAAGTGGTACAGCCTAGGCACAGGACTAGGACAAAGTTTTTTTAATGGTTAATGAAGCATGTAGCATGGGAAATTACTATTTTGACTGGATTATAGTGCCTAAAATGAGGTTACTTAATGTAAATTATCTGGAGGGCGATTAATTTGTACCTGTTTCTAAGTTCAGATATATGCACATGATTGGTCACTAACCACCACTTTTATATTTACCATAGAGAACCAATGCATATGACCTCTTCTGGGGGGGGGATAGACTCTCCTGTTTTAGAAAGTGATTGTGCAATGTTCCTAAGAGGACAAAAATAGCAACATTTGAACATATATTATGTGGTGTGCTGTGGTTACGCAGCCAAGATGTAGGAAATGCAAAATTGAATTTACAGAGGAATTCTATATTCATTTATAGATGTGGTGTGTGTGCGTGCGCACGTGTGTGCATGCGCATATGTGTGCATGCATGTATACAGATTCCATGCTGGAACAACCACCCCATCCAAAGCTCTGCTCACTTGCTGCAGCCAGAACGGAAGGGGAGAAGAAGTTCCCCCCTTTCTTGCAGGGATGTATACTGCTCATTGGGACTGGTGGAGTGGAGGGCAGGGAGGTCAATAGTAGATGGCGCCAGAACCAGTGTTAGGCAGAGCCAACTAATTCTAGTCTTGATCCCATCTTCCTGCTGAGTTCTACAAGGGCAACACTGAGGCTAAGGAGGAGAATGGTTGTAAGGGGTGTCAATAAGAAGGCAGGGAGGTGGGGCTGACTGAGGGTAGGCTGAGTTTGGTGGGGCAGTGCGCCATTTGCCCTAATGGTGCTTTTTTGTTTTCTTCCATTTCTTTTCTCCCCCACCCCTTCCCGTCGAAGACAATGAGAGGAAATTAAGTACACTTGCTCCAGGACTACTGCAGTTTTGGGACCTGCTGGAGAGCATATTGGGGGCATCAAAGGGCTTAGGATCCTATGTATCCAAACCCTCTCCCAACATGTCCCCAATGTGCCCCCAGAATGTCGTGTTTTGGCCCCCACTACCTGCAGAACACCTCTGGCCAGACAGCAATGAAGGTTGAGCTTTCTGTCTCTGCACTGGGGGACAGGACCTCCAGTATTAGGCTTTCCTGCTCCTCAATGGGGCTCCCTTTCTGCCAATGGTGAAGGCCCTTTTGCTGCATCCTAAGGCCTTTCAGCCACCTTCTCAGGGAGCATGGGTTTGCTCCTTCAGTGTATCTTTTGAAATCAGCTTTGGAGCCAAGCTAGATGATTAGCAGGATCTTGTGATGCAGCTGTTTCTGGTCATTCTCCTTCAGACTGCAGTTAGAGGAATCGGGACAAGAGAGCCACACCAAACAATTATTCCCGATTGTGTAGCTTGACTTTTAGTTGTGAGCTTAACTAATCCTATTTTGGTCAGAATTGCCAACCAGTTTAACAAAAACTATCTGATACTTTTGAAATGGTTGCATCGTTTAATCTGCTTTAGTTCCCTCCCAGTGAATGTATGCAAAGAACCAATATATTTGAGAGCTGCAGTCTTGGTCTTTCTGGATAATTTCCTCGCTATCCTCAGTGACACTCATGCCATGAATGAAGAAATGCTCCAATAGTGATGGGGAGCTATTACACTGAACTTGCACTTGAAAAACTTGAAAAGATTCTGTTAGACAGCAGTCAAGCATCAGTGCTTTTGATCCTGTGCTGCAGTAACCAGCAAAGCTGGTTGCTTAGAGCTTTTAAATTCAACCAAGCACTGAAGAGGAGAAAAGCACAAAAGTAGAAAGTACATCACAGCTGAGACTTCCAATGAAATGAAATAAATCTTTACAGAGCATGAAGCTATAGAGGAAAAGAACCCAGCTCTATGGTAAAGTCAGAGCTTTGACATAGACCCATCACTAGCAAACATTTTAGTCCTCACTCTAGAGTGGTCCTATTGATTTATTACTAAGAAGCTAACAGGTCTACTGTTGAGCTGGTCAACTGTTTCTCTCACCCCTTTTGCAGGCTTTTATATGATGTTTCATAGTACCCTTCCTCCCACTTATATTTGCTGAGGTTTAAGAGGGAAAGATTAGGAAATAATGGACGTGTATAGTAACATGTACGTGTACCCTCCCACCATATCCTTTACATGACCAGTAGCATGCTCCACTGGTCCATACATTTCTGATCAGTTACTATAAAAGGTCAATATGCTTATATTTGTGGCCTTAATTATTCCCATTCACCCCCTCATCTAATCCTTGACATTTTCCATTTTAAAGACTGTGAAGTGATGCTAAGACATGGTCGCTTGTTTGGGCCATTTGACAGCAAAGATAGAGTTGTGCAAAGCTGGTGGATGGATGTGTCATTCTCAGAGCTTGGGATGCTCTTTTTTATTTTAAAGAACTACTTCTAGTTCAAGTTCAGCATGTCCAAAAAGGAACTCATTCTAGTGTATGTTTATTCCTTTTACAAAACAAAAAAGTTCAGTTCATGTTCATCCAAATAAATCTTGGGCAATAAAATAAAATAAAAATCAGCATTCAAAAATTTACATGCTGCTGTGCTGAAGCATAAAATATGAAGAAAGTAGCTTTATGCAGCAGAGTTCTTAGGAGATATGAACAACATATGAAAGATACTGATGTTTATCTTAAACAAGATAAATTCATTTTATTAAGAAAGTACACTTGGATAGGAAACTAGCTGAATTCAAAGATAGGGAGAGAAAGGATTGTTGGAAGAACAAGAAGGAACTGAAAGTGATGATAGCTCTGAGAATATTAATCTAACCAATCAGAGGCATGCCTAAACTTGAGCAAAATAAGAAGGAAAGAATTCAAGCAAGGGCTCTTTTAACCAACTAACTATATTTATAGCCCCTAGTAGTCAATAGATTCAGAGCAGAGAGACAATGCATTGATTGAAGTGAAACATCCAACAAAATATACTTAAGAAGACTAAGAAAACATCAAAACACACTCAGTGGAAGATGAATTGTTTAATTTATTTTTCCTAACAATTACTAACTTTAAACTTAAAGGCCCAAAGAGTCTAAAGAGTAAAAAAAAAATGCAAGAGAATGAACTTGAAGATTCACTAGAAATCATTTAAAGTTCTATCTGAAATGAACTTAATTCACACATTCAGTTCACCCAGAAAATTCAGAACTAATTCAGTGAACTTTGTTAAAATGAACTTTGTCATTCCAAGCACTGGTCTGGCTAGAGCTATGAGCGGCTGTGTCAAAACCTATAGTGCCTATTCTACAACCTTTAGTCTTTGCATTTATTAATCTGGATGCCTAGAATGTGGCAGCTGGGAGGTACTGATGTGTTGGCCAGGTTCTTGGTATTTACACAAGGCCTGGTAAGGCCAATCCAGAGGTTTCATGCTGCTAACATCACATGGGCTGATGTTATGTGCCCCTGTTAAATTCTGTGTTGAAAAGGGCTCAGGGACTTAAGCACAGATAACTGGTAGGTATCTCATTAGGCTAGGCCCAGTCTCTGACCATGAGATTTACAGATGAACTCCTAAACCCCTTGAAAAGATCATCTGCCTGGGTTGCCTCTAATGGCATTTTTGTTCCATCTCACCTCTATTTGTAATACTGAAGTCCAGGTGCAAGTAAAAAAGAAAAGGGTTCAATGCATTTCTTTTCGTCCTTCCTATGTAATGTACCCTGCTCAGATTACCTCAGAGTTAGAACTGGAATGCTCACAAAAACTCAAGAAAGGAAATGCCTTTTTGCAAGATTCAGTGTTGATAAGAAAAACTTACACCATAGGAGGCAATAGAAGAAAAATAAAAACTCCATCCTTTTGTATCAATAAACCAAGGTTTATCTATTGAAAAACACAATTTACTATTTTATACTGTGGGTGGTGGACCTTTAAAATGTCCAGCAAGACAAGCCTCTACACAGAGCTGAGGGAATAAAAGTTTCCACAAGATGAAAGAAGCTCTGATTTGTAGAAGTCAAAATGCAATTGGGGGCACTATAGCAGAGAAGTAGGGGAGAGAGAGAGAGAGAGAGAGAGAGAGTTCATAATAATTTGAGGGACAAATTGCTTTGAGATTCTGAAATCTCTCAGAGAAACCAGAAGGAATGCTTGTTTCTCAAAATTGATGTAGTGAGTTAAAACCTCAGAAAAATCACAGCCACTTAAAAATAGATCAAGGGCAGAGCTTAAAACCAAGCTAAACCAGAAGATAATGCTTTTGGAATAGCTTTAGGAGGGTGAGAGTGAGGAAGGAAATGAGTTGTAGCAGATCCATCATGTATGCTACATCTCCCCACCCCTTCGAAAAGTCATAAACAATGGAAATGCTTTCTCTGTGACCACAGATCTTGGCCATATATTTGTGGAACTTTTTTAAAAGACTGTTACATATAGCACAATAACTTTGGGAATCATTATGACAACAGTATAATAGATTTTGGCATGTTAGGGAGATTGGACTAGTGATCTATTGAACTCCATGTCCTGCTGCTACTTCGCATGGTAGAAATGCACACAATTTATTTGAAACTTTTCCTTTCTATAAATACAGCTGTGCAGGTGAGGATATTCTAGCTACACTCATTTAGAATGTGGTCCATGTGTACTTTAAGAGCTGTATTTCTAGTTCCTTGTTTTAAGGTACAATCTCATAAGAAATATTCAACAGGGTATTTCATTAACACCTAGGTCTCACAAACAGTAGATAGGCTAGTAAAACTGTTTCTGAACTGGACCACGTGATTTGAAGATCCTTCCATAGCTATACAACAAATTGTTGCGTATGGTAGCACATCAGGAAGAATTGGATGCATGTGGCCCTCTACATGGCCGTTGGGACTCTCTTTGGGCTATACCTCCTCCCTAGCCACACACTCTTCTCCTCAGGCCACATCCTTAAGTGAGTTGTTTGCTTGGCTAAAATGTGCCCTTGAACTCTGCCAATGTTTCTTGCTTGTGTGAGAGGGTGAAACTAGCCTACTGTACAAATATTTAAAAACTTTGGGAACTGTAGCTCTGTGAGGGGAGTAGGGGTCTCCTAACAACTCTCAGCACCCTTTACAAGCTACATTTCCCAGGATCCTTTAGGGAAAGCCATGACTGTTTAAAGTGATGTAATGGTGCTTTAAAGGTATGGGGCCTCAGTGTGGAAATGATTCCTTGAGGGGAGAACCTTTGAATTAGGTGTTGTCCAAACCCTAGACCAGGGGATCACTACAGTTTTGGGTCCCATGAACACATATGAAATTTTGCCAGGGAATTATGTGAACTTTCCTCTGGTGAGTTCTCTCCCCCTTCCTCCACCATACACACATACGTGCACAGACAGAAAGAGAGAAACTTCAGATGAACACACATTCTCCACTTTTCCAAGGGTTCTTAGTTAAAGTCAGATGCAAAAGAACTAAAACTGACCCTCTTGAATGAACTTGAAACTACTTGACTAGCCTTAGGTATTTGGATACCTTTCCTTTTCAGAACTGACAGAAACGCAACTCAAATACACAAATTTGTTTTGGATGCAAAGCTGCCACCACTTTGCCTCAAAATTACATTTTTGTCTAATTGGTGTGTGTGCACTCATGAAAGCGATGTTTTCTCTCAGACTCTTCTCTTTTTTTGTCTTAATGTTTTGAATATGAATGTGATTTGCAATACGGAATTTAATCTGTATTGGAAGACGCTGTCTCTGTCTTGTTGAACAGCTGTGCTTCCTGTGGTAGCATTTTTAGAGCCCATTTGGCTGCTTATTTATGATTTAGTTGCCTTCGTAGCATATGCATTTTCTTTTTGTATTCAGTCATCTCTTTCATCTACCACTGTGGAAAGAATGGCAGGCTGTCCCACTTATTTGTGTTGATGAAGAGGCTTGAGATGGATGATTGCCTTTTCGATCAAGTTCTCAATTAGGGGCTCCCTATATGTGTATATCTGTGGGGATCCTTCAAAGAACCCAGAAACTGCTTAGGTTTCAAATTTTCTATTCTTGGATTCCCTGCTCTTTAGCTTTCAGTGTTTATGCTTTGCATCTTGAAAGGAAGTGTGAAGGAAAGGAAACAGATGGTGTATGGGGAGAGAAATGGAATGCTCAGAGTATTTTAACAGCAGAAAACTTTCTGACATTCATCAGCTGCTCAGGCCACCAGGAAATAAAATGGACCTGAAAATGTTCTTGGCATTTTTTCATCATGTTTGGCATCATATGTTATTAACAGTTCTGTAACCTGATTTATTTAGTTGTCTGCAGTTTAAACACATGTCTAAAGGCAGTTGCTGTGAGCTCCACAGCAGAAGGATCTGTCTTTTTTGTATTCTGTTAACTATCATAGAAATACCATCATTATCATCATCATTATCAATTTATACCCCCCCTTTCTTCCAGGGTGGGAAACACATCAATAACAATATCATTAAACACATTCTAAAAACCGTTAAAACAATCACATTCTCCCAGCTAATATTATAAGGGTTGCAAGGAACAGTATCTTTCAGCCATCAAATGCCTGGGTAAACAGAAATGTTTTACAATTCATCCTGAAAGCTAATAATGATGGATACAGATGCACCTCAACAGAGATGGCATTCCACAAATGGGGAACCGCCACCAAGAAGACCCTGTCATAGGTCAATGCCAACTGGGTAGCCTCCAGTGGTGACACCACCACCAAGGCCTCACCTGCCAATTCTAGGATCTAAGATGGTTGATATTGGGTCCAAGTTGGTAGTAGTATTTATTAAAAGCATTTTTAACTGAGGTCCAAGAACAGCTTACAGATAAGAAGAGGTTTACAATCTAAAAGACATGATACAAAAGGAAAGGAAATTGCAAAGGGGGAGGAGGAGAAAAGCAAACTCAGGCACTAGTTCTTAGCTACAAACTTCTAATAATGATCATCTCGAATGGAAACAGTTCAAAGAGCCAAATGTTGCTGGTGTTTCAGCAGAACCAGTAGAGTGGCCATGCTTCCCTCCCCTTTCTCTTCTTGTAACCTGATGTAACAGATGCTACCAAATGACAGGTGATAGAAGGAGGAGTCTGATAGCTTTGTCTTCTCAGCCAACCCATGATTCCCTAGCCTTCCTTTGCTTCTAGCCTGAAGTAGTATCTGTTGCAAGGTGACAGTGATGGAGAGAGGGGTCTGAAGGAGGTGACTTCTCAGCAGAGCTCATGGTGGCCATGCTTCCTTTTCCTCTGCTGTTATAAAATAACTCCTGGTAATATTCTCTCTGAACAAGGAAGTTCCAGTGAAGTTTTGAAATCAGTGGTTAAAATCAGAGCAGTTGTTTTAAAGCTTTTATTATTTATTTATTTATTTATTTATTTATTTATTACATTTATATGCCTCTCCATAGCCGAAGCTCTCTATATTTAGTATATATAACATGCATACTGGGGATGGAAAGATCTGACCGTTTTTCTTTTCTCTCCATTTCTCATTTTTCTAGTCTTAAATTCAGTTCTCCACATTTCTGCAGTAATTTGCCATTTTTTTAAAAAAAAAATCCTCATGAAAATTCTCCATCATGTTAGTGTGATTTTTTCTAATAAACACACTTTTGTAGGCAGTTTTGAATAATGTACAATTTTTGCAAGCAATTTCTTGTCATATATGTATTTTTGTATGCAATTTTCACTCATATATTCATTTTTATGCACACTTTCCCTAACATATGCATTTTTATAACCATTTGGTTGGTGAATTGCATTGCAAAATTTGGATAAGTGTGAATTTCAAAGGATGGCTATGTTTCGGTTCTCATATTATTTCAGAAAGTGCATATTTGATAGATGTGCCTTTAAATGTGAACTGAATTGAATTTCTCACCAATCCCTAATGCATACATAAGATAAAAAGGATATTCATAACAAATAATAACACATTAGATCTTAATCAAATCAGTGCAGTTTTGAAAGGTTCAGTTTGCCATCTTGATTCAACGTGGCATCCATTTATATCCAAACTTAGATGAAAATCTGCTTCTTGATCTCAGGAACCATCAAGCAAAATTTGGTTACAAAATCTTAAGAGATGTCCAAATACATAGTGAACAAACAACTTTCAAAAATATGTATTAGACAACTGGATCAGAAAACAGGTACAGGGAGAAATTGTTTCTGTTTCTCTCTCATAACTATTTGTTTATTTGGAGCATTTTGGTTTTTGTAAAGAATTTCTCATCCACTTTTCAATTTTTAGTTTTGGGGAAAACCAAATAAGCAGTTATAAATTTCATGGCATGATTTAAATATATGTAATACTTTCAATGAAGAGGGTGCAATGCCATCAGCCCTCAAGGAGGCAGTGATAAGGCCCATCTTGAAAAAGCCCTCCTTGGATCCCCAAGAGTTGAAGAACTTTCGCCCAGTTTCTAATTTACCATTCTTAGGCAAGGTGATAGAGCGAGTGGTGGCTAAACAACTACAGACGCACTTGGATGAAGTGGATTATTTAGATCCATTCCAATCGGGCTTCAGGACTGGACATAGAACTGAAACAGCCTTGGTCACCCTGGTAGATGATATGAGGAGGGCATTGGATAGGGGAGAATATACCTTCCTCGTCCTCCTGGATCTCTCAGATAGAGGGCGTTCTTGGTAGTGGCTCCCACCCTCTGGAATTCCCTCCCCTACGATCTTCGACATGCCTCCTCCCTGATGAGTTTTCGACGAGTGTTAAAGACCTGGCTCTTCAGGCAGGCCTACAAGAACTTTGAGCTAGATTAGTTTGTAATGTTTTAACTGATGTTTTGATGTTAGTTTTAATTGATGAATGTGGTTGTATTTATTGTATTGTGTAGTGTATTTATTGTATTGTATATTGTATTTTGTTGCTGCTGTAAGTCGCCTAGAGTGTCCAAAAATTGGACAGATAGGCGACTAACAAATTAAATTTTATTATTTTATTATTATAATGTGTGCATCTAAACTGAAATAAAACACGCAGTATCACATTCGTTATAAAATGGCTTGTAAGACTCAGGGGAATGTTTTTGTAATGTCATACAGAAGAAGAAGAATACTCTAGTACAGTGGTTCCCAAACTTCCCCCCCCATGGACCACTTGAAAATTGTTGATGGTCTTGATGAACCACTTAATGATTTTTCTCCTGTTGTAGCAATTGCAATTGCCGTATGATTCTGAATTGTATTTTTACTGCTTCTTTTACTTTTTTTGTTGTATTACAGTTGGCATTCCATAGAATGCAAATTGTAATACAATAATGCAATAATAAAATGGCAACAAGAATACAGTTAAAGATCCAAATGAATGTTTAATGTGGAGAAGCCGTGGGCCACCTGGATGAAGCACATGGTCTACTGGTGGTCGATGGACCGCAGTTTGGGAAGCTCTGCTCTAGTAAGATTTTAAATTAGAACGGAAACAAATTTGCTCCCCAAAATTCTGTTCTGCAAATTTTGTTGAGTGTTTTCTGAATACTTAAATATTTGCCAAATATTCAATAGTTAATTTCAATCATTGATAGAAGGCTTCAATTATAAAACACTTACCTAACACCCATTAAACTCAATGAGTCTTATTTTGAAGTACACATAGATAGAATTGTGGTATAAGTTGACTGTATGTGATAGCTGACATTATTTTAGCATTTGACAGCAATTGATAGGTGACATATGACAACATTTCATATTTGATTGTATTTGATTTGGTACATTGTGGTGTTTACTATCTGACAGCAACTTACAGATAACTAGCAATACAGTTAATAAGTTATGTTGTTTTGTAACTGATGCCTCGCTCTCCCAATAAAAAATAATGATTCCAGCAAGTATAAAGAATTTGAATGTTAAGACTGAAATTTGAAATTCAAATTAGAAATTTCACATTCAAAACCTGAATGGTACAACTGGAAAATTTCAAAAATTTTGAACATCCTATTTTAGAATTTTGAGCAAGAAGTCTGTATATTGTCAAAGAATCCATTCACTGCATTTGTTTTGTAGTCTTTAAACATGGGTTGCAGTAATGCTTTCTCACTGGACTTGGAATTGTGCTAGGCACACTGAAGAAATAACAAAGCAATAAAATGAGCAACATGAAATATAGAAAAGCCATTCCCATCAGTCAGCTTAATGAGATCTTCTTATTGTAGGGCCAAATATGAAGAGCCTTAAAGTCAGCAGAAGTATCTCTAGGGCTTTGGTATACTTTTGAACAAGTTTTGATGAGCTCCTAAACATGCTTCCTCAAGAGCAACACTCACTGGCATCAAGCAGACTTTTAAAAAATTAATTATTAACACTGTGCCATCAATGCACGTTGCTTATTCATGAGTAGACAGGATAAGGATTGTAGCCTTTATACCTTGTTCTATGGATTTTTTTGTTTTTTTAAAAAAATCATCTTGAGAAGTTAATTAAAAACAAGCCAAATCTACAATCCAGATGCAATGACATTAGCTAATATTCATAGTGAAATGACGGGAAGTGCATTCAAGAGGAACTAAGCCAAAGCTAGACAAAATCCACTTTTAAAGATCTATTCATTCCCCATATTGCTAGGTCAGCTGTAGGTGACCTGGAAGAAGAAAAAACCCAAACAGCCATTTCTGTGGCCAAGTCACATCCCATTCTCTCAGGAATTAAGGGGTCAGGAGTGAAGTTGACATCTCCTCAATTAGGAATGAGAACATGTCTAGCTTAAACAGCATTCCCCTTCTCAGCATCAACAAACTATCCTTTTGCTGCTTCTAATTCACTGTCAAAATCTATGCCCTCCGAGATGTTTTCTGAGCAATTAAGTGGAACTCCTCCTCTCACTAAAATGTTGAGGAGACGTGCAGAGCAATCCTATGCTGTGTTTACTGAGAAGTAAGACCCACTGTAGTCAGTGGAGCTTAGTCCCAGGGAAATGTTCATACTACTGTGGTCTTAAATGCCCCCCTTTTATCTAGAACAGGGGTGGGCAAACTGAGGCCCTTGGCCTAATTTCATGTGGATGGAAAGACAGGGGAAAAAGGGGATGGCAGAGGGCGAGAAAAAGGTTTTCTCATCCATTTTAGCTCTAGCTCTACCCACCCCTGGCTTTGGCCCCACCCCCCAGCATGTGACTGCCTCCCCTGAGGGAATGCTGACCTCACAGAAAAAAAGGTTCATATTTCCAGGAACATGCAATTAAGGGCCAGTTGAAGTTTCTTTTTTGGCAACATTTTTCTTTTAAGATTGAGATCCCTTTCACTGTTTTTTCTAATGTAGGTTCTAGATAAATACGAGAGCCTTGATGTGTGTCAACAAGTGCCTTCTGTTTTCAATGATTTGGGGTATTTGTTTTGCATCCATTTCCTTTCTGTGCCCCATTTTCTCATGGTCCGTGGACCCCTTGGCCCACAATGACATTTCATTCTGTTGGCTTTGGCAAGATGTGGATGGTGATATGATCATGATGCCGACATAAGGATGTCACTGATGCTTGTAAATAAAACAACATGAGCTGCCCCAGCCGATCATCCCCTCCCTTCTTTTATGGCTGCATGGGCAAATGAAGTCAAGGCAGTGAGGGCAAAGATGTTGCGGGAAAGGCACAGTGAGGAAGCAACATTAAAACAATGGGAATGTTCAGCATGGTAAGAATCTCTTTGGTAATTTGTCCTCACTGAATATGCTGCTTTAAAAGTAAACTTTTAAATAAGAGAATATAGTTAGTACAGCCCCTTTTCTAGAGGTTTTTTTTTTTGCCAACTATGCACCTTGCTGGAGAAATAGACTCATGCACAACCCTTCCCAAGTCATGTTCCCACACACCTTAAAATATCTGTGATAAAAAGGAATGGCAGAAGAAACCCTCTGGGCCAGTTTACACCATCAGCAGTATCAAGTGTGAAAGCTTTTATTTCCTAGACAGTGTGCTTCCAGACAGGCTGTATGATATCTGCTTGAATGTACCCATATTAAGGAAGGACCTAAACACACAAAGCTAGCATGCCAAAGAAAGAGTTAATCCTATTCTTGGCATGCTAGGATTTTCTTTAAATACTTTATATTTTTTCCAGATATTCCAGCCTCAGATGTGGCTCACCAGATGGGATAGTGCCACCAGAGCTTGGAAAAGTTACTTTTTTAAACTATAACTCCCATCAGCCCAATCCAGTGGCCATGCTGGCTGGGGCTGATGGGAGTTGTAGTTCAAAAAAGTAACTTTTCCAAGCTCTGAGTGCCACTATGCTAACTTCCTAGCAGGTGGGTCACTGTTGCTTACCAGGAGGTTGGCATAGTGCAAACACATTGGGATAACCAATCCAGTGCCTTGCCCCTCCCCCTTCCCCTCCTATTAAGCAGCAGCAACCCACCTGCCAGGAAGCTAGTGTAGTGGCTCTGTCGGGTTCTGTTCCTGCCCCCTGTACTACTATGCAACAACTCTCCTGTGGCTTGGAGTGGTACTGTCCGGGTATGCTTTACTGTAAGCCTGCATAACTTGTGACCATCACCAAGACCAATACAGATGAACCTATCACTTCCATGCAATAGAATCATGACCACCATGAGTACTAGTTCCATCACAGTTCCTTCTGCACATCTATGCATGAGGGTCAAGATGCTATGCATGAAAAATTCATCTGTAGGCCCAAACTGCAGTTTTTAACTTAACTCGAAATCAGAAAATTGCCCAAATTATGCAATCTCGATTGGCTGAATTGGCACATTATGCAAACATTATGTTCATGTGTGAGGCATTAATTCTTCTTTCTTACTCTGGTTCTCCTGTGTAGGTGGAAGGTTTATCTACAGTAAATGGCTGTCAGAGGTTTAATGTCTGCTTTTTAACATACATTTAATTTTGATTTCCAATATTTTACACAAATCTATTATTTATCTTAAACATCTTTACAACCATTGTATTGATATTTTAATTGTTGTAAACTACCACGGTGGAAACTATTATGGGAGAGTTTTTGAAACTTAAAGGTTATATATAAATATCTTTAAAGAAATAAAAAATATTTTTTGCAAAATAGCAAAACCTTTTCTCTAGCTCAAGTTCACAGAGTTGCTTAACTTCTAGGAACCTGAAACTTGAAGAATAGAAACTATAGTAACTCACATTAACAGGATTCTGTAAAAGTATTCCCCATCAACCTCAGTGGCAAACATAGGGGCAATGAAATATGGTAAGGGCTGTACCTCAGTGACTGAGCATTTGTTTTGCATGCAGAAGGTCCCAATTTCAATCCCTGGCATTTCCAGGTAGGGCTGGGAAGCAACCCTTTTTGAAACCCTAGACAGCACCTGCCAGTCAGTGTAGACAATACTGAGCTAGATGGACCAGTGATCTGACTCAGTATAAGACAGCTTCCTATGTTTCCAGATAGAGCACCTGTGTAGCTCTTCCTATCACTCTGTTACACTTTTGCTTGTAGTCTGTTGAATGATGTGAGCATCAGTGCAGTGTGGGAGAGAGCCAAGCCCATGGGACTTTTCTTGTCTAGAAGAGTCACATGTGGATTGCTCACTTGTATCAGAGGTTGACTGCCCATGGACCAGTAATTCTTTTTTGTAAAGGCATAAAGGTGTAAGGCAGCTTCCTATGATTTATGAAGATGCAGGACTACTATAACGGGGCTGACTAGCCAATGTCTTCTGTGTAACTCTTTATTTAAATCTCTTAAAATTAGATTCAACCACATCTTGGTTTTTCTTCCTCTCCTATCACGTTCTGTTAGCTTGTGAATATTAATGATCTAAACTGCAGGGAGAGAAAATGCATTGGGGTGAAGCAATATTAGCTATCAGATAGACAAATGGCTAAAATAATCAGGAGGAGATTAAACAATCTCTGATAATTGCTATCACATTTTCTGATATGTTTGGTAATGTTGCATCCAATGCTTAATATCAATTTGCTCCTTTCTGTTAGGCTTTCTATTTATTAATGGAACTAATACTTAATGTTGGAATAAATTAATTCTAAAATGGAAGCTCAGCTCAGGCTGAGATAGTAGTAGTAGAAGTAGTAGTGATAGTAGAATACTGTTGATGATGATGATGATGATAATAATAATCTTTTATCCAGAGTTTTACCTGAATCAGGGCTCACAACTGGTAAAGTAAGTAAAGAAAGAAGTATTCTGGCCTGCTGTGAACTCTATGTAAAGTGCCTTCCACTTGTTACAGTTGCCAAGTGACTAGAAAAAAAAAAGCATGCCTGGCTTGTTTCTATGCTATTAACAGTAGCTTGAAATGCAGAAATTAGCAAGTGATGTTTTTCAGAGCGTGGAGATTAGAATTTTATAACTTTCAAATATCTGCAAACCAAACCAGTCTTAAAGAGGCAGGAGCAAGGAACCCTTGTCATATTCATATCTCTCTGACTTGAAACTTCATACTGGCTGGAACATGTACAAAGTCCAGTCAAGATATGTACATTCCACAATGCCTGTTGGAGATTATGTATATTGACTGGAGAATGTGCACAATTCACTATTCATGTTGTGCACATTTTCCACGAGTCCTAGTGAATATGCACAATGGTCAGTTGTTATGCACATTAACTGAAGAGAATTGCTTTATGCAGCAGAGTTCATTGGAGATATAAAAGAATATGAAAAAGAGTGGTGTTTATCTTAAACCAAATAATTTACATTTTATTAAGAAAGTACATGTGGATAGGAAAGCCTAATCATCTACACTAGCTGAATTCAAAAGGGAGAGAGAGAATTGTGGGAAGAAGGTGGAACTGGAAGTGATGATAGCCCTGAGAATATCAGTCTAACTAATCAGAGGCATGCTTAAACTTGAGGAAAGTAACGAGGAGAGAATTTAAGCAGGGGCCCTTTCATGGATATAGTTATCCAGATAACTGTATCTATTGCCCCTAATGGTCAATGGATTCAGAGCACACAGTGACACAGTGCATTGACTGAAGCAAAACTTCCAACGTTAACCACTCACCTTACATTACCCCTAACATATCGGATTTATTTATTTATTTTGGCTCTTCATCAAAAGTGATCACAGAGCAATTAACAAGAAAAGAATAAACTACAATAAAAACAACAGTAAAACCATGCAATATTTAAAATGGCAGTGTAAAGTCTGGTGGGGGTGAAAAGTAACCTGATGAGTCACAAATTGTGCAGGCCTGGTTTATTTTATGCTACATGGAGATTTGTTAGATAATTGAAGAGTATGCCTTTTAGGATTAAGAGTCTGGTACGTTGAATAGGTAAATGGATCCTGTTATTAGTGCTTTGTACTCAGCACTAAAGAGCTGTGTGGTGTCTTTTTTAAAACACACATGACCTCTTGGTCTGCTGAAATGGGTTGTATAGGTTTCATTAATAAAGGGCGATTTCTGGAAAATGACAGAATACTACTGCTAGAGTTTAAATGACACTTTTCATATCAGTTGTCAGCAGCAGCAAGGGGCAATTTCAGAGGATAATAGTTTGTTCAATAAAAGGAAGCCAACATGCTTAAATCACTGTTCCAAATGCAAGGCTAGAATGCTGTTATAAATACTGTGGTGCACAGGGAAAAATTTGCTGATACTGATTGATGTCCTAACAGCAGACCGGTGGAAGAAGGATCTTCCTTAGGTCGCAGGTCCCACACCCCAGAAGCTAGTCAGCTAATCTAGCTTCAGACAGATGTTATTAAATTGCATGGGGAACAAGACGGAACACTGCGGGATGCCACAGGACAGCTCCCATGACACAGAACAATGGCTGCCCATCACTACTTTCTGGAAATGGTACCGGGAGTGGGAGTGGAACCACTGAAGTACTTTGTCCCCAACTCCCACTTTCCTGAGCACCTCTAGAAAGATTCCATGGTCAACATTACTGAAACCCACCAAGAGGTCATGGAGGATGAGCAGGGTTACAATCCTCATATATGTATCCCAACAGAGGTCATCAACGAGGGTGATCAAAATTGTTTCAGTGACATGATTGGGCCTGAAGCCAGACTGAAATAAATGCAGATTATCAGTTTCCTCTGATCATGCCTGAAACTGGCTGTTAAGCACATATAGTGCTCATAGCAGCATAAATGTAGGCTCCCACACAAAGGCCACCCAGGACCGAATGTTAGTACCATAAGAACTACTTCTTCCCAATGGCTCCTTACTTCTCAGACCATCATGGTAACATTTAGAAGCCTAAAAATACATGAGCAGGGCCAATCACACAGGTGTATCTCTTCCAATGACTACTTATCAGAGAGAGAAAGCAGCAATCATGTAGGAAGGAGTTAAACAAGTAGCTCTATCCTTGTGGCCTCAGTTTCTGAACATTACACCAGCATAAGAACCTAAGAAAGGTCCTGAAGCTAGTCCTGTATCCCGTTCTCAAAGTGGCGAACCAGGCGCTTTTGGGAAGCCCACAAGCAGGACTCGTGTGTAGCACCCTCCCCTCCTGTGGTTTCCAGCAAATGGTATTCAGAAGCATACTGCCTCCAACAGCAGAGATAGAACATATCCATCAAGGTGAGTAGCCATACGTTCCATGAATTTTTCTAATCCTCTTTTAAAGCCATCCAAGTTGTCAGCCATCACTGCCTCTTATGGGAGTAAATTCCATAGTTTAACAATATGAAGTACTTTATTTTGTCTGTCCTGAATCTTCCAACATTCAGTTTCATTGGATATCCACAAGTTCTACTATGATAAGAGAGAGAAAAAACTTTTCTCTATCTGCTTTTTCCATATCAAGTATAATTTTATATGCTTCTATCATATCATCTCTTACTCACCTTTTCTCTAAACCTAAAAGCCCCAATGCTGTAACCTTTCCTCACGGGGAAGTTGCTCCAGCCACTTGATCATTTTGGTTGCCCCTCTCTGAACTTTTTCCAAGTCTGCAATACATTTTTTGAGGTGAGGTGACCAGAACTGTACATAGTATTCCAAATGTGGTTTCACCATTGATTTGTATATTGGTATTGTATTGGCAGAATCATTTTAAATTCCTTTCCTAATGAGCTCCAGCATGGAATTTGCCTTTTTCGCACTGGGTTGACATCTTCATTGAGCTATCCACTATGACCCAAGGTCTCATTCCTTCTCAGTCACAGTCAGTTCAGACTCCATGACCGTATATGTGAAGTGTACACTTGTTTACATTGAATTGCATTTGCCATTTTACTGCTCATTCATTCAGTTTGGAGAGATCCTTCTGGAGCTTTTTGCAATCCCTTTTTGTTTTAGTATGAACAATTTAGTATCATTAAAAAATTTTAAATTTGTATACTTGTTTTTAATGTTTTAAATTGTTGCAAACTGCTCAGAGAGCTTCGGCTCTGGGGTGGTATACAAATGTAATAAATAATAATAATAATAATAATAATAATAATAATAATAATATTATCAGCAGACTTGACTACCTAACTGTTCACTCTAACTCTATCTTGTTTATTAACAAGTTAAATGCACAGGCACCAATACTGTTCCTTGTGAGATTTCACTTTCTACATTCCTCCATTTTGAGAACTGTCCATTTATTCCTGCTCTCTGCTTCCTACTTCTTAACCAGTTCCTGATTCAGAAGAATACCTCTCCTCTTGTGACTGCTAAACTTATGCAGGAGTCTTTGGTGAGGTACTTTGTTGAAAGCTTTTTGAAAGTCCAAGTACACTATGTCAACTGGATCATTCTATCTATATGCTTGTTGACACTCTCAAATAACTTTAATAGATTAGTGAGACACAGCTTATCCTTGCAGAAGTCATGCTGGCTCTGCTTCAGCAAGGCTTGTCTTTCTGCTTGTTTTTTTTAAATCTTTTACAATACTTCCCACCAGTTTTCCCAGGACAGACATTCAGCTAATTGGTCTGTAATTTCCAGGATTCCCCCTGGATCCCTTAGATCAGGGGTGGCCACTCTGTGGCTCTCCAGATGCTGCTGAACTACAGCTCCCATCAGTCTCAGCCAACACAGCTCATGGTCAGGGATGATGGGAGCTGTAGTCCAGCAGCATCTGGAGAGCCACAGAGTGGCCACCCCTGCAAGCTTAGATTGACCACTTTCCAGTCCTCAGGTATGAGGGACAAGTTACATGTTTTTGGTAGAAGATCCACAATTTCCCATTTGAATTGTTTGAGACATCTCTGGTGGATGCCATCTGGACCTGGTAATTTGACATTTTTATTTTGTCAATAAGGCCTAGAACTTCATTTCTCATCACTGCTGTTTGCCTCAATTCCTCAGACTTTCTTCTAGTAACAGTTAGTTCAGGCACAGAGATCTGCCTTATATCTCCTGCTGTGGAGACAGATACATAGAATTCATTTGGCTTCTCTTCAACCTCCTTATCCTCCTTTAGCACACTTTTGCCTTCCTTGTTATCCAAAGGTCTAACTGCCTCCCAAGCTAGCCTCCTGCTACACATGTATTTAATTTTTGTTGTTGTTTACACTGGTCATTGACCCTAACAATAAAGATTTATTTGATTTGATTTTAAACTTTTGCTTTTGATCTTTGTTTTTAGCAATGTGCTCCTGAATTTATTTTTTTAGTATCCCTCATTGTCTACTTACTTTTCTTTTGCAGAACCTTGTATTCTCTCCCCCCCCCCAATTTGGGCAAGACTTCCATTTTCTAAAGGAAGACTTCTTGACTCTTTGTTAACTAGTACCCATTGATAATCTTGTCCTTCATGATCATGCAGTAATGGACACCAGGACAGAGCAGAATGGAATACTGTGCTTACATGGCTTCTCAGTGCGGAGGTCGCAGTCAATAACTGAGAGGCATGAGGAGGGGAAGTTGGTGTTGTACAGGCAGATCAATGGGAGGATTCATAATTTGCTTTGTTTATATACTATTCTAGTAAAATAACTATCCATTTTGAATGTTGAAAATTGTTTATTAATTTTGGGAATACTTTCATGTTGCCTTTTTATTCATCTTTCTAGAGATTTATCTGAGCAAATTGGCCTTAGAGGCAAGTATTTGGGTAAGGATTTAAATCATTCTCTGGAGTTTGATACAACAGATAGAAGGTAGAATGGATTTAAAAAACAAAAAAACTGTGTGTGGGGATACTTTATTCTTAAAGCATCATTCTTTCAATGAGAAAAGGATGAGAAACTAAGAACTGGCATATTACTTAAGTATTTGTCATGAGATTTCAATCATAATTTAAGCTCAGTTTGATTCCCCCCTGCCATTTCTATAATGTTGCATCAAAAGGCCATGCTGCAGTATTATACACATTATATATATATAGTCACTGATCTCAGTTAATCAGAAACAAGTACAGGTGTTGATGAGGTTGAATTATGCATGCAGATTACCTTGGTGAATTTGAACTATTTAAATGAAAATGTGGCATTTATCTGCAGTTCATAATTACAGTAATTACTGTTCTCCTTGCAGTTGAAAACTTATTTAGAATCCTGATAATCCTTTGATATTAAAGACTTACAAACAGTCAAGCAAATTAGCATCACTCCTTTTAATGTTCACATTGTAGGCAGGGTTATTTATAGCAACTACAATAGATGACACTCATTGCCTTACAGAGATCCATTTGCATTAGGTTACATCTACCTTGAACATCAAAATATTTATATTCTACATATCATTTTGTTATCTCAATCCTTTGGGGTTTTGCTTTTCATTTGGGAGTGCAAGTTGATCTGAGAAGCATGTTTCCTTAAGTGGAATTCCCCCGGGAGTTATGCAAATCCCTGTGGCACTGTTTCTTTCTTTGAATCAATAGATGGATTTTACTAACATCATATGCCCCGCAGTACCTTTGACAAATATTCACCATATTGGATTCTATTCCCTCCAGTTGTCATATTTTGAATGATATGAACTAATTCACTGATTTAGAGTGCTTGTTTAGAGATAAACTTTCCTCAGAGCCAGGAACTGGACCAGATTACCAGGGATGGGGGAGATATTTGATTGAGTTCACATTTGATGGTGAACATACCCAATTTGTACTTTCTGAAACAATACAAGAACCGAAACATAGCCATCCTTCAAAATCCACACTTCTCTGAATTTTGCAATGCAATTCTCCAGTCAAACAATGTGTACAAAAATGAGTATACTGAGGTAAAGTGTGCATGAAAATGCATAATAGTAAATAATGCATTATATTAGGCAGAATTGCATACAAACATGCATATAGTAGGAGAAATTTACATTAAAATGCTGATGAAGGTTCATGAAAACTTTTTTTTTACATCAAATTACAAACTGATATGGAAATGTGTCAAACTGAACTACAGATGGGAAAAAATGACAAATTTGTCCATCCGAATAGATCCCATTCACATCCTTGTATCTTCACAGTTCTAGGATTTAAAAACCTTTCTGACAGACAGAGATCAGAGATTTGTTGTATCTATGATAAGAACTAGCTTTGATCAGAACTCTTGGATCTGTTGAATTATAGCATCTTATGTTACTACCATAAACAGATTAAATATGTCACGGCAATTTTTTTCCACTGCAGGCTTATTGACATAATAGTGAGTCCTTGACTTTGGGATTTATTTACCTCTGCCTCTATCTAATTCCTGAAAGAAAGCTAGCCCTCCGTCTTCTCTGAATATATCAGGGGTGGCTAACCCATGGCCTGCTGCCCACATATTGCTCCCCAGAAGTTTTTTTGTGGCCTGCAGAGATCCCCCCCACAATATTTGTTAGTGACATAATCTTTTAAGGGGGATGTTTTAGTATGCTTTAAAAAAAAAAAAGATCCTGTGGTTTTTTTACCTTCTGCTTTCTTCCTAGTGTTGCCCAAGTGCCCCACAGATAGTTTTGGGTGTCCATGAGCAAAGGGTTAAAATGCTTTAATCCTTTGTCCATGAATATAGCTCTAATCCGCTTGCCTCCTGCCCCCGCACATTCACATAGGAAATAAAGCTCCCATTTGCTTCAATGGGAGATTTTCATTTTCAAATTACTGATGCAGGGTCCCCTAATCCAGATGAGAACCATAGTGGGAGAGGGCTAAAGGACTAGGTCCCAATCTGGATTGGGTGCCCTGTGCTGGCACTTTTTTTTAATGCATTTTTTTTTTGCACAGATACAGAGATAAAATATCACTTGGCTTGGTACTGATACTGGATTATTACCAGGGAGCAATGACTGGGATAAACTAGTTCAGCTGAATGAAGTTCAATGAACTAGTTACAAAGTATTTGAACTATGCCTGAAAGTAGTTCTCATAATTGCTGGATAAACTACTCATGAATTAAGTTCATTTTGGGATAGAACTTCACATTCATTCTCTCCCACATCCTCAGGAGGGGGCCTCTGGACTCTTAATCAAACATCTAAAAAGAAAGTTATTTATTTATTGCATTCGTATACCACTCCATAGCCGAAGCTGTCTGGGTGGTTTACAACAATTAAAAACATTAAAAACAAATATACAAATTTAAAAGCACATTTTTAAAAAGCAATTTAAAAACACATGCTAAAATGCCTGGGAGAAGAGGAAAGTCTTGACCTGGCACCGAAAAGATAAGTGTTGGCACCAGGCGCACCTCATCAGGGAAATCATTGCATAATTTGGGGGGCACCACTGAGAAGGCTCTCTCCCTTGTTGCCAGACTCCCTCGGAGTAGGCACCCAGAGGAGGGCCTTTGATGTTGAGTGTAGTGTATGGGTGGGTTCATGTCAGGAGAGGCATCCCATCAGGTATTGTGGTCCTTAGCCATGTAAAGTTAGAAAGCAAAATGTGGAGCCAACATTCTGTATCTTCCCTGCTGAAGAGATTTACTTTCTTCCAACAGGAGCAGCTTGCAATGAGAAGCACAGGTACAGAAACAAAGTGAATGATGCCTTGTGCTTTTAACAGCTGTGCAGCTGACACAAATTAAGCAGGGTAATCCTCTTCTAGTATGGAAATACAATTATGGGGAAAGCTTCATCTGTTCATATTCTGTCTGTCAGGCATTTTATTACTTCAGCACAGCAGCTTGTAACATTCTGAAAGCAGACATCTTTTGCAGAGGATGAATTTTAGTTCATTTGGATGAACTAGAACTGAACTAGTTTCTTTTTGGAAAGGATGAACGTCAACTAGAACTAGTTCTTTTAAAAAATGAACTTTCCAAGCACCGCCAAGGTGAGCAACCAAGAAATATTTATAAATGTTAGTAAATGAAATAGTATATTTTCATTTCCATTTATTTTCATTTTCATATTGATTAACTATAAAGCTAACTATTTATTTGGACACCTTTTTTAAAAAAAATACTTATGAAGAATTTCTATCTTTCTGCTAGCCTACCATTTGTAAACTGATCTGATAACAAGTATTTTTTAAAATGAAAGAACAGAGTAATAGCACAGTCTTTGTTCCCAGAAAAGAAAGGATACACTACAAATGCTTTCCTTTGAAGAAAACAGGTAATGTTTTATCTGAATGTCAGCTTAATGTCTGGTCCAATAACATAAGATTAGTACTTCACAAATGCCCAGTATCTGAAAGTTAAAGCACTCTTGGCATTACAAGTAATAAAGAGGGGATTATTATGGGCAGCTATCCAAGGATGTAGTCAGGTAGGATTAACTTTATTTCCCCCCCCCTTTTGTGTACCTGCATTGAGGTCATATGCTGTATCAAAATGTAACAGAGATACCAGAAAAAGTACAGAATGTGTTTTACCAATGGTCAATTCAGACAAAAATATACTTTGAGCAAAATGGCACAATCTCTTTCAGTACAGGTATAAATTAGGGTTGTACATGTTCTAACCACCACTACTTTCTTGTATGGTAGGGGATCTCTACCATGGCCACTACCAGCTCTGCAGAAGCTCCAAGCTCCTAATCAAAATTCACAGTACCAACGTGAGGGAAGAATTTTCCTTGACAAATCCATTTCTTCTCCAAAAGAAAAGGCCTATAACTTGCAAACAATCCCATCATATAGAAGAATCATAGAAGTGGAAGAGACAATGGAGGTCCTCTAATCCAGTAATCTTCAGCCATTTCAGACCTGTAACCCAGCTTTAACGTAAACATGCATTTGGGAACACTTTTAAAATTATTTTACCTTGTATTTGTATGGTGGTAGTCATTCTTGCAATCTATCTTAGTTCAGACTATGACCTGGTCATGGGTCATGACCAGCTGAAGACCAATGATCTAGTCCCACCCCCTATAGGGAATGTTTATGGCAGATACATTACTTGATCTTATGGGTTTCAGAAAGTCCTGGGCTAAGCACAGAGTAGTCCACACCAGGTCTTATACTAGACTGAGAAGCAAGGGGAGTTCTGGAAGGAAAGAACATTACCTTGAACATAGATGGGTGCAAGGAAGGAATTTTGAAATAATACATGTATTGAGCACATTCTGAATTCAGATTCTTATTTTGAACAGTCCCACCACTGAAATCAGCATCCTGATCAATGCAGGATCATACAAAGCTTTTGTTTTCTATGGATTCCTATTTCCTACAATGGTGGTAGTATTTCTCTATTTATTAAAACCTTATACAGCACTTTTTATTGATGATTTCAAGATGGTTTACAATTACTCAGCCTAAATCACACAACAAACAAGCAGACTATGACAAATATATTAATATTTGGTATTGCGTTATTCAGTACATAAGTAACCAGGGCCACCCAATGAATCACCATCCACACGTGGTCAGTTATGTTTTGACCATCTAGGGTGACCTACGAAATGGAAAAAGAAATCTGATGTAATAATTGAAACTGTTTAGGGAGGAGCAGGAAGGGTTAATAGGTTCTTGTTATTGTTATGCATATGCAGAGGCACTCAGCATTCTGAGCTGTGTGTGCCAGTGTGTGTATTTACCTAAGAAGCAGGCTTTTACCCTGCATTTAGATCACTGAGACTTAGTAAAATAAGAAAAGCTACTTTATTTATGGAGATACATAGTAGATAGGAAAGACATACCTAGTTCTAACTAACTAAGTTGAAGGCGCAATGCCCAGACTTGGGTCTTGCCCTCATGGCTCAGGAGAGAGAACAAAGACAGAGATGTCTCCTCTCTCCTCAGACAGTCGAAGAAGGAAGACAAAGGAAGGAGGGGCGGGTCAGCTTCCCTGAGCATATCAGTTTACAATGGAAGGAAGTTAGGTAGAGAAGAGCACAGGTAAAGGTCAGCAAGCCTAGCCAGCTGGAGGACCCTATCTTCCCTTTAGAATACAAACAAAAGAACCCAAACAGGAGTTGCTCTTGCGCCACTTCCGTTATTGTTTTTCTTGTGAAAAATGTAATGTACAAGTATTTTGGAATCCAGAGTAAGCATTGTATGCTTTTTTTGTTTGTGGAAACAGAAATAAAAACTTTTAAAAAGAGAAATGTCAATGAATCACCAGGATTTTACTTAAGTCTTTGCAGCCATATCTTTAGACAAATTACATTTAGATATAGAGGACATTTGCACCAATGATGTAATAGTAAAGTCTGTCTGAATAACAGAGGCTGGGATGGATGGATTGTGGGACAGGTTAGCTAAGCAATTGATCTCCTCTTCCCCATCCATAGGTAACCAAAAAGGAAGAATTTGTCTGTTAATAGCAAAATCTGTTTTATTTGATTGATTACCAACATCAATATTTAAATACCATAAATTGAAGGACTGCATATTCTCTCGGATTCATATGAGAGAACAGCACAATCTCCAGAGGCTTTTTCTGAAGCAGAAACTATTTTTTAAAAGCTTGAAATAAATTAACATGGCAGTTTTCTCATCTCAATCTTTCTGATCCCTACCCCCAAGTTTAGCATCCATATATCTTACTCTGGACACTGAAGTGTTGGCAGTGGTCGGGATTCTCTCTCTCTTTCTCTCTCTCTGTGTGTATCTTATCTATACCTTTATCTATCTTCTGAAATACTGCACAATCTGTATTACCTAGATAAACACTGTGAATGTTGAAGAGCCCAATTATCCAGAATTCCTATCACCATCAATGGTATTTCTCTATCTGTTTCTATTTGCTGACATCTCCCAATATATATATAGATATAAAGGTAGTTCAGTCTAGTTCAGCACTAGACAAAGTTATTAAAGAGACAGGAACGCAGGAAGCTGCCTTATAATAAAAGAGATAACTGGTCCATCTAGCTCAGTATTGTCCATGCAGACAGGAAGTAGTTTTCTAGGGTTTAAGGTAGGGGTCTCTTCCAGCTCTACCTGGAGGTGCCAGGGAACCACGGACATTCTGCGTGCAAAGCAGATGTTCTACCACTACAGCCCTTCCACTAACATTTAGTCTCCCCTGGTCTGCATTAATTTGCAGATGCTCTTCAGGGGTTCAGACAGAGGACTATATTGTAATATTCCATTTGGAACCGTTTTGTGTGTTTTATCCTTTTTTTGTTTTATAATTGTAGATTCTATTGTTGTAACCAGCCCTGGGACCTTATGGTGAAGGGTGGGTAAGAAATCTTATAAATGAATAAATAAAATCCCCAGTCCCTGCTGGAGACTTCAGGGATTGAACCCAAGACTTTAGGCCTCCATGCAAAGCACATGCTCTACCATTGAGCTATGCCCCTCCTGTTGGGGATGATTTTGGATAGGATGTGCCATATTTTTACTTTTTGATGTAAGTCATGGGAGGCAGACTGTTAAATTATGGACCCCCTCCCTGATTCTAGTTTCCCACAGGAGTTGGTGAGTATAGTCTGGGATCACTGCCAGTGGGAAAGGCAGAGGCTTCCGGGGCACAAGTTGGAGGTGGTGTGTGTGTGAGTGGAGGTATGTATGAAAGAATGAATAGATGAATTGTGCATGCTTGTGTATGAGAATGGCTGGATGGGGATGTGCAGCTTGTGTGTGTAAGAGGAAATGAATGCATGATGGAGGGATGGCAGAAAGAGAGGGGTGGTGGTGACTGAAGGTGTGTATGATAAAAGGGATGTTCCCAGCTATTTTTGGCTTTGATCCTACCCCTCTACCCACAGTGGACCAGGTGGGGTACTGGTCAAGGGCCTAGGAGATCATAGGGGGCTCTCAATGGCCTCAGCCCAGCTCTACTGATGGATCCAAATTATGGATGTT
Organism: Rhineura floridana; assembly: GCF_030035675.1. Taxonomy (NCBI): domain Eukaryota; kingdom Metazoa; phylum Chordata; class Lepidosauria; order Squamata; family Rhineuridae; genus Rhineura; species Rhineura floridana. Next base: position 20,020,771 of record NC_084488.1, on the reverse strand, counting down.
ACTATAATATCAAATATTATTTATTTACATACTTTGTCTGTTTATGTCCAAAAAAGGAAGTATGAAATGTGATTATAGTAGAGAGACCTAAGCGTTAATTTTAGATATGTGAAAGTGGTATATCCTCCATTCACTGATGAAGAAATGGCACTCATCACTTCAAAAGTTCAAAATGATATATTTTTTTTCTTTGATAATAAGGAGTTTTACTTTAAAGGGGTGGGGCCAAGTGGGAGGAGTGTGGTTTGTGGAGGAAAGCACAAGGTGCCCACTGATGACCTGTGCCCAAGGACCCTCAGAAACCTGGAGCTTGCCTTACACCTGTATGCATGTCTGGACACATATATAGAGAGTACTACAAAAGGTAGAAATGTAGGAGAGAATGATTACCTTGAAAAAATGGAAATGGACTGCCTTCAAGTCGATCCTGACTTATGGCTACCCTATGAATAAGGATTTCATGGTAAGTGGTATTCAGAGGGGGGTTACCTTTGCCTCCCTCTGAGGCTAGTTCTCCCCAGCTGGCTAGGGCCTGCTCAGCTTGCCACAGCTGAACAAGCCAGCCCCTTCCTTGTCCGCAACTGCCAGCTGGGGGACAACTGGGCTTCTTGGGACTATGCCGCTTTCCCACGGCTGCACAGGTGGCAGGGCACGTAACCCCTGAGCCACTCACTGTGGGGGTGATCTTTAGCTGGCCCTTGACACCCAGGAGACACGAGCGGGGATTTGAACTCACAGACTCTGGACTCCCAGCCAGGGTCTCCTCCCCACTGTGCTATACCAGCTGCTCTGTTTACCTTAGAAAGTGAAAAAGACGCTTTAGAAATGCAGAATTATACATTTTACTGAGATGACCTGCCCTTGGAGAGTATGAGATGGATTACAAGTTGAAAAGGGACAATACATTTATTTTTCTACGGGAGAAGAAACTGCAGTCTTTTTCCTTGGCAATAGTCAGCAGCCCTGTTTCTTCCCTCTGCAGACATTTTCTTTCATTCTGGCCAGGAGTGCCAGGTTTCAGCATAATTTTCTCTTGTTATCCTTAAATATACAACCACAAGACTTCTTTTCCCCCCTCAGTAACCAGAAAAGAAAATATTTGCTAGAGCCCACTTCTATACAAGCTATCTCTGTTTTGCTCATCCAACCCAAATGGCTCCAGTTTCATCCCAAACCAAAAGAAAAGTAACTTCTCTTCCCCATCCCCACCCTTCCCCATCCCCAATATATCTGAGTCTACAGTTTAAGCTTTCCAGTAAATACAACAGGAGAATTGGACCGGCTTCTCTCATAGGATCAGCAGTCAGCAAAAGCCTCTTAGTACTCTTAGCCTGAGGAATGTGTGTCTCAAACAGATTGCCAGGAAAGATTAAGTGCCACAGGTAGCACAGCTGCTGGTTCAAACAGTTTTGATCCTTTTTTATATCATGTGCACTCTCTGTTTCTGCATGGAATTTGCCCACTTGTCACAGACAGCAGCAGGCAGTGCAGCTGCTGGTTCAAAGAAGTCTCTTCCATTTCTGTTGTCTGTGCCTTGTTTCCACATAGAATTAGCTGTTATTTTGGAAAGCCCAGAGGAATGAATTTGACAAAATAGCTGACTAATGTTTTCAAGGCATTAAATATGGTTTCATTCTCTCTCTCTCTCTCTGACTTTTTTTGTAGTTAAAAAAACACAGCACCAAACACCAAAAAAGGAGATATCTTCCTTAAATGCAACATTTGTAGTGCTTTCTTTGCAAATAGGGAAGCAATTTCCTATAGGGAAATTATTGCAAATAGGGAACAGCTGCAGCACTGGGTGACTGGAAAAGACCTGCCCTGGGGGTATCTGAGCATGTGGGTGCTTGCTGCTCCCTCCTCTGAGTTGCTCTCTCTTTAGACAGCACAAGTCCCTGGTGAGTGCTGCAAGGACTGGGACCCCCTGCCTGACCCTGACTCCAGAGAGAGGCTGCAGTCAATTTTGCAGCCTCTTGCATCAGCTGCTGGCTGGGTCAGGGGGCATAAAATCCCAGCTGCCCTTGGGGAGCCCCTTAGGGTGAGGGTACTAACTCCTATTTCTTTTTTAAAAAACCAATCTAGAGGAGATTAGTAGTGGGGAGGGCATATGATGTATGTGTAGTTCCTGCGCAGAGTGAGAGCCTGTGCAGTGAACTGAACGATAGGAGAAAGTCGCCAGATGCCTTCAGAGTGAGAGTCTGTAACTGGCAGAAGACTGGCCCTCCCTGGGTGTGAGATGGGGGGAGTAGATGTACCCTGTGTGAAATATATTGTGTGTGTCTGAGTGTTCCCAATTCTCTCAGAGGCCAACTGGGATATCTGGTTCAGGTAGGTTTTGTGGCGGGTTCTTGTTGGGTCCATTTCAGATGCCACCCCTATTTCAGTGATTATGGGCAGAGGGGAGTATAGCCATGGGGTGAACTGAGGGCATGGCTATCTATGCCTTGTTCCTTGTTCCCACTCCTCTCGTGGATGGGTTCCTCATTGTTCATCTCCTGTGCCCACTGGCCTGTGTGTGTTGTTGTTTAATGCCAAATGGATACACAATAAGACCACACTCATCCATGATTTGATCATGGATGAAGGTGCCAATTTGGTGTGCATTACCGAGACCTGGGTGGGTGAGCTGGGAGAAGTTGATCTGACTGAGCTTTGCCCACCTGGATACTCAGTGCAACACCAGCACAGGCTACAGGGATGGGGGGGGGAGAAGTTGTGTGGTCTACAGAACTTCCATCTCTGTCACCAGAAAACCACTCTGTCCTGGAGCTGGCTGAGAGGGCCTGCACCTGGTGTCAGGGTGAGGAGACAGTAAACTAGGGTTGCTGCTGGTGTACCATCCACCCTGCTGCCTGGCAGCTTCTTTGACTGAGCTGGTGGAGCCTGTCTCGGCTGTGGTATTGGAGGAGCCCAGAACGATAGTCCATGCTGAGGCTGCCTCTAATGTTCCGGCTCAGGACTTCGTGGCCTCCATGACGACCATGGGGCTGTCTCAAGTTGTCACTTCCCAATGCATAGGGCAGGGTTTTTGCTCCAGATGGAGGAAGGGTGATCTGGAGATGGGGGTGTGGATGTCACCCCATTGTCATGGTCAGACCACTTCCTGGTGAAGTTTAGACTTACAGCTCCCATTCTTCCCTGCAGGGATGGTGGGCAGATTAAGATGGTATGCCCCCAGAGATGAATGGAACCCACTGGATTCCTAAATGCCCTGGGGGAGGTCCCAGTAGATAGAGCAGGTGACCCTGTTGAAGCCCTTGTCACTCTGTGGAACAGTGAGGTGAATTGGGCTCTTGACACAGTTGATCCCAAGCACCCTCTCCAGCACTGTGGAGCCTGGTTTGCATCTTAGTATACCACTGAAGTAAGAGAAATGAAACAGGTTGGATGAAGGCTAGAGCACAAGTAGCAAAAGATGTGGTGTGAAGCTGATCGGGCACGAGTGAAACATCATAACCTTGCCTACTGTGTGGCAGTGAGGGCAGTGAAGAAGGCCCATTTCTCTGCCACCATCTCATCCTCAAGTAGCTGTCCAGTGGAGCGTTTCCATATTGTCAGGGATCTGTTGACATCACCTCCAGGAAATGGAGTTTTAGACCGTTCGGAGGCCCACTGTGAATTGTTTGCAAGGCACTTTGAGGGTAAAGTTGCTCACCTCCGTAGCAATCTTGATGCTCCATCCGTATCTACTGTAGTCTCCAGTGAGGTGTCCAGTGCAACATCTGCTGCAACTTCTTGGGAATGGTTTCAGTTGACATGGCCTGATGACATGGACAAAGCACTTGTGATGATATGGCCAGCAATGTGTCCTCTCGACCCTTGCTCTTCTTGGCTTATTAAAGCTTGCTGAGGGGGTTTGACCGAGTGGATCCAGGGTGTGCTCAACGCATCATTGCGGGAGGGAGTGGTTCCAGCCGCCTTGAAAGAGACAGTGATCCGACCATTCCTGAAAAAGCCTGCCATGGACCCATTGGTTTGTGACAACTACCGACCGGTTGCAAATACCCCCTTCTGTGGGAAGGTGATTGAGAGGGTTGTGGCACAGCAATTGCAAGTACTCTTGGATGAAACAGATTAACTTGACCCATTCCAGTCTGGGTTCAGCGGTTATGGGACTGAATCGACCTTGGTCGCCCTGATGGGTGATCTTTATCGAGAGAAGGAAAGGGGGAGTGAGATCCTGTTACTCTTGATCTCTCAGAGGCTTTTGATACCATTAACCATGGCATCCTTGGCTGAGATGGGTATTGGAGGCACTGTTTTATAGTGGTTCCCATCCTATCTCCAAGGTCATTTTCAGAGAATAGCATTGGGTAATTGTCTTTCGGCCCCCTGCAGTTGTGCTGTGAGGTGCGGCAGGGTACCATCTTGTCCCCCATGCTGTTTAACATCTATATGAAGCCCTTGGGAGCAGTCATCAGGAGATTTGGGGTGAGGTGTCAGCAGTATGCTGACAACACCCCACTCTATTTCTCACCAGTTTTGCCAGCAGAGGGAGTTGTTGGCTTGCTGTTCAGCACCACTAGTGAAGATGGCTAGAGAATGGTATTGTAGCTGTACATTCCACAAGGATCGGGTGACACAAATGAGGTTTCATGTGGTCCTATCCAAGTGCTGATTCTGTACTGATACCTCAGGCTGAGCTCTCAAAGTACCTTTCTTTGTATACCTTTTTGACTATGTGTTGGCCTCAGAGCTTGGAAAAGTTACTTTTTTAAACTACAGCTCCCATCAGCCCCAGCCAGCATGGCCACTGGATTGGGCTGATGGGAGTTGTAGTTCAAAAAAGTAACTTTTCCAAGCTCTGGCCTATTCCCCATTCACCAGCCTTGATACCTTCAAACCCCATGTTATTAATACATGGATTCTTCTTGGATGATAATGTGTCTAGCTGAATGTCACCTCCTTACACTAATACGTCATATGCAAACATTGGGTGTCAATTGGAACAAAAGTGAGAGAAAATTCCAGATTTAAACTCCCTTAGCTATGAAAAACCCATATTGGTAGAATGCAAATTAAAACATCAGTCCCCACATTTCTGTGTTGTTACTGGTACTTCATGATTTTTTTTTTAAAAAAATCTGCTTCTCTCCCAACAAAAATATTTCACATAATAAATGGCCCATATTTCTTCACAAATGGATTACGCTGAAATAAAATGAGAACTGCATCCATAAATGATGATGTTGTTAAACTCTGGCTTTTCGTGATTAAGCAAGGTTACAAAATAGCTGAGAGGGAGAGGAAATAAACATTGCTGCAAGATGCTATTTTATTTTATCTTTTAATATTGAAGACATAGCCATTTCATCACATTTTCCTCATAGAATTGGTGCTTCAAAGCATTTAAATAAGAAAATTGCTCTGCAAGTTTGTTATTGTTTTAAATGTCTTATGTACATGACCCCCTTTTCCCAAACTAAGTCAGTTTTTCAAGTGCAGTGGGGAAAATGGATACCTTGTCAATGCATTTTTTAAGCAAATGTTTACTTCAAAATACAGTAAACAGCTGAAGAAAGTCAGTCAGTTTTCTCCTAATCTGCCTTTCAAAGAAGCTAAGTGCTTCATATTTTATAAATTGTATTGGTATGGAAGACGTGGATTGTTAATTGCAGCCTTAAACCATAGGAGGCCCCCAGCCACTGATCTATGTTCTGATTCCAGTCCATAGAACAAGTGTTGTTGTGTTTTTTTTAAAGCCCAATCCTACTAATCAGCTGTTTGGTACTGAATCAGCCACCTTCCCAGACAAATGATTGATGGGATTTTGGTTATTGCTGTTATGCACCTCTCCACATTCAGACAACGCAGGAAGGGGACTGTGATGTTCCTATATTAATGTATATATGGTAAGTGTTGTTGTTTTAGAAGATACATGGTAAGTGGAGTGAAAGAGGGGGAGTGAATGGGCAGTAGAATGCGAGATGATTAGCTGAGTGTTTAAAATGGCTGAATGTATAAAAGGAAGAGTGAGAGTGGAATCTGGGGGGGAGAAGAGAAAGAGTGGATTGCTTGGTGGGGTTTAGAGAGTTGTTTACCAGGAGGAAGGTGGAGTTCGGATTAGTATTGAGTAAAACCATATGCTTATGTGCCTTAAGAAGAAATCTTGTTAATCTTGTTAGCTTTGTTATCTTTAATAAATACTTAATTTAGTTTACCAAAGGCCTGATCCTTGGCTGGGGTTTCACAGACCAGAAGGGAGGGTGAGGTAATGACCAAGGCTGAAGGGGAACTGTAACAAATGGTGGCAGCGGTGAAGAGAATAACAACACTAGTATTGGGACGTTACTGGTGGTTGCCTAGCAGGGGGATCTGTTGAGATCTGTGCTAGAGCGGGGATAGGTAAACCATAAGAGAGTGCGGTCCGGACTGGTGGAGTCCCTGGTGGTGCCTAGTGACAGGCAGTAGCCACGCGCAGGTAGGAACCTGACAGGGAGAGCCAGGGAAGGACGCCTCACAGGGACCTCCTCAGGTACTGCTGCATGCAGATTGAGCGTACATTCTAGCCCAATCAGGATCATCAATGGCGGGGAATTATTTCCACTGTGCATGTCATGCGTACACCGGCAGCAGGAGATGGAGCTATCCCACAAGGTCCCCCTCACACAGTGCTTCATTTTCTCTCTGTGTGTGTTTTGCAGGAATGTTTCTTTTGACTGAATTGTGTCCTATGTAATCTTGTTGTCTGAGTTCATCCTATATTGAAATGTCCACTGTGAAGTCCTATATGGAGTTCTTTGGTAGTGATGCAGAAAAATGGAAATAAAATAAGTCACTGTATGCTTGGACAAAGTTTGACTAACTTGGAGAACTTCAGACTAGGAAATGAAAAGAACCCTGCATTTTTAGGCACGTCTTTCCAATCCAGTTCCATGTATGTGAAGGACTGTCTCACTGTCTGAGCAGTTTTTAAAGGTAAACATAATTTCTGATGTAAGGGAAACATGATGTTGATATTCTGAGAAAACAAAGAGAAATCTTCCATTGACAACAGCTTGGCAAAGTAATTTTTTTTGGGAGGGAGGGGAACTGAACATGCTTCAAGCAAAACACATTTTCCAATTTTGCATTTTAACTATTGCAATCATCTTTTGAGGTTTTGTTTGTTGGTTTTTATTTTGTTCAACCCATTTTCTCACAATTTCTTGGTTTAGAAAAATGCACTGCTGGTGTTAGTAAATGTCAGTGCCTGTTAAATCCATGCCAAAATGGAACTTGTATTGAAATAAATGTCAGCAACACAGTGAGAGCCTGCTGAGTCTATAATAACCCAAATGGACTGGGTTGTTGGTTTTGCCACCTAATAGGTTTCAATTGTAAGTACAATGAAAATGAAGTTAGTCCATCTATATGCTGATCACAAGATGAAGGTGAGACAAAACTTTCATATGAGGGGAAAACTCACTTCAGAGAGCCATTTATTTATTTATTTGTTTTTGGCCGTAATTTGTCATACTAACAATAGACAGCACTAGGGTGAATTATATTGAAAAAAGGTTATGGCTCAGGTGAGGGCTGTACCACTTCAAACCATGTGAATTCGCATGATTGAACGTTCCTCCATACCAAAAGAAATGAAAGAAAAACCCTCTACATGGAAAATTAGTGTGTCTGGAAGGAAGACATCGACAAGATTTAAAATGTTGAATTTTGGCTGGATAAAAACCAGTGATTCTTAATGGAGCACACATGCAGGCATGCGTATGCATGTGCGCACACACAGATCTACCCCTACCAGTCTGGTACATTCTGCCTTTTTTATTTTTTTATTTATTTATTAGTCACCCATCTGGCTGGCTGTCCAGCCACTCTTGGCAATGTGCAAAATAAAAACATACAAATACATTAAAACATTAAAAATCTCAACAATAATAATAAAACCTAACCTATCCCTCCTGAAAGTGCAGGTGGTAAGGAGTGCTGCTGGTAGAATCCCCCCCCCAATAAAAGAGCATTCCATAGGAGGGGAGTGACTGAGGCATGCTGAGATCCAGTTCTGAGCCAGACTCATTGCCATCATGTGATGACATCAGGCCCAGTTTTTGGTCTTTTGTCTGGGTCAGCTCCAGACTTCCACAGCAATCTGACTGCCTCCTCTCCTTCTGCCCTGGCCCCCATGCATAGCTAGACTGCAATTGCAGTGGTGATCCCACCTCTTCACAAAGCCCTGGTGGTGGTGGAAGGTTTAGATTGCAGCCTAAATTATCTTACCCCATATTGAGGAGAAATAATGTCCTTCCTATAAAATCATTGAAAAGTTATCTAGATCCAGGCTGTGGTTACATGCAACTTTATTCAAAATTATTGCTTGATTAATCACTTGTAACTCAAATGACCAATTTATAATTCTTTAATTGGCTATCAGCCTGGTACATCTACTGCTACAAAAGGGCTCATCTGGCTGCCCAAATGGTGGAAATCTACCAGGGTGGCCTCTTTAGCAGGATTTTTTTCCCAAACAAATGAGAGAATGCGCCAAAAACTTATGGTGAGTGCAAGCAGACCATGTTGGCCAAGAAGACTTCTAAAATGGAGGAAGCAGCATAACTATTAGTCTTGCAACAAATCTCAAGGAGCAAAGGCATAAACCCTGCAACCTCTCCATGTACAAGTCAGCATGGATGTACAAGTCTATTTCTAATCTGTGTCAATTTAACATGTGTTCATTCATAAATCTGTTGGGTAGTGTTTTCATATTAATCTGCATTTTTCCCTAAAACTTCACGTTTTAAGTTTTATTCCTATTTAAATACAGATTGTATCTAGAAGAACCCATTTATGCCTCTATTGTATCTCAATGTACATATTTTCATCCTAAAATACTCATTTTTGTGTTTTTAAAGCTGCGAACTATATTAGAAACTTCAGAAGTGTAACATCTATAGGTTATTTGTGTTTTGATCCACACTATGTACAATTCAGTTGTTTGGGAGATACAGATCAGTCACTTTGCTGAAATTAGAAAGATAGTAAGGTATAGTTGCTATAATGTTGGCCTAGGACCTGGGAGACTAGAGTTCAAATCCCTGCTCAGCCATGCAGCTCATTGGATAATCTTGGACCAGACACTGTCTCTCAGCCTAACCAACCTCACAAGTTTGTTGTGAGGATAAAATGAGGATGGAGAGAATCATGTATGCCACCTTGAGCTCCTTGCAAGAAAGGTGAGATATAAATGTAAACTGTAGTAGTAATAGTAGTAGTAGTAGTAGTAGTAGTAGTAGTCACAGAAACCAAACATCTCAAACATCTCCATAACTACAGGTTCTGTCTCAGTTTAACTAGCTTCAATTACACGCTTACATCTTAATCTTATTCTCTTCTATGTCTACTCCAATTCAAACTGTGACAAACTCTTCTTATGCACCCCCCATTAAAATATATGTAATTCGAAAGAGATTTCCAGCCATTAACGTCTATTTTTGTCTATCACTTGGTGGCAAGTTATGCAGAACCATAATGAAAGGTCAGTTCAAAATAATCAGGATGGGCACATTTGCAATGCCAGCATGCTATTGTAATGGGTCCAAATATCCCTGAGGTTTCTGACTTTGTAAAATTAAATGAGATACATAAAATGTGAGCTTAAGATGCATCAGTAGTTATTAGCAGTGAAGGTCTCAATAAATCATTAAAATACAAGGAGATTACAAATGATTTTGTTTATCAGCTAACTGATTTTGTTTCTGAGAAGATAAACTATTTGAAAAGGGCTCTGGAAACAGCACAACTGGGAAATATGTATGCCTCTCTGCATTGGATGTTTGATCACTATATTGCATTAATAGGAATACAGTATAAAACATTTTTTGAGGGGGGGATAAAACTATTGGTCCTTTAAGAAGCTTTTCTTTTTTCTTTTAATATAATTTCTCTTTATCTTTGTGCTTAGTTGTGTTTTAATGAGAGAGTACAGATAGCTTGTCTTCACCAAGAACAAAGATTGTGTGCACTTCATTTATTCATCCCCCTCTAGGATGCACACCTTAACATGGTGAGGGGGTTTGAGAGTATCGAAGAAGCCGAGACCAATGCTGTCAGGATTCTAGACCAAAAGGCTAGACTCCTAGCAGGGTCACCCACCCAAGGCAGAATGGTCAAAGCTGAAACACCAGACTAAGATCCATCTAGACTCAGAGGAAGGGAATGGTAAACCACCTCTGGCTACCTCTTGCCATGAAAACCCTATGAAAAGACTATCCAAAATGCAGATGGCACTCAGTGAGTTACTGGGGAAGAACAACGGCAAGTACGAGTAGTGCAGTGACTAATGACGCAACTGGGTCAAAGCCGAATGGAAACCTGGAGGCTGATGCACACAGATGCGAAATGAGAGTCCGGAGTTATATGATGTACACAACGGGAACATGGAATAAGAGAAGCATGAACCAGGGAAAGTTAGAAGTTGTCAAGCAAGAAATGGAACATATGAACATTATAATACTTGGCATGAGTGAATTAAAATGGACGGGAATGGAACATTTTCAATCAGGCAATACAAAATATTTTATGCAGGACCATGGGGTGGGGGGGAAGAGGATTTAACCCCCCATCCTCATGCTTCATGACCCTTTTCACAACTCCCTCCCCACTGTGTTATCGTTAAAATAGATACATGAAATATGATTATTAATTAATTAATTATATTTATATCCCACCTTTCCTCCAAGGAGCTCAAGGTGGTGTACATGTTTCTTCTCCCTCTCAATTTTATCCTTACAACAATCCTGTGAGGTAGGTTAGGCTGAGAGATAGTGACTAGCCTAAGGTCACCCTGCAAGCTTCATGGCTGAGTGGGGATTTGAACTCTGGTCTCCCAGGTTGCTATTCCAACACTCTAACCACTACACCACATGCATTTAATGTATTTAATGTAGTGTGCAGTTTGGCTCTCAACTGTAATTGGCAAGAGCATCACTTACACAGGGATGAGGTTGCCAACCCTCTTGTGACAAGAGTGTCTGTGCCCTTGAATATACCTGACAAACACTGTTATCTTTTAGGTGCCAGGTCAAGACTTTCTTCTTCTCCCAGGCATTTTAGCATGTGTTTCTAAATTGTTTTTTAAGTGTTGTTAAATTTGTATATTTGTATATTTGTTTTTAATGTTTTTAATTGTTGTAAACCGCCCAGAGAGCTTCATCTATGGGGTGGTATACAAATGTAATAAATAACAACAACAACCATCCATGCTTCAAAGGCAAACATAGAAGAAGAGGAATTGGAGAGATTTTAAGCAGAAGTACAAAAAGATGTTTTGATAGTCATGGGGGACTGAAATAAAAAAGTAGGGAACAGATAAGAACTAGAAATTGTGAGGAAATGGGGCTTAGGAGATAGAAATGAAGCAGGAGAAAGACTTACTGAATTCTGTGAAGCCAATAATTTGTTTCTTGCAAACACATTTTTTGAGCAAATAAAAAGACAACTATACGCGTGGACATCACCAAATGGTCAATATAGGAATCAAAATGATTATATAATTGGTAGCAGAAGATGGAGAAGTTCCATACTTTCTGCGAAAATAAGACCAGGAGCAGACTGAAGTACAGATCATGAACTGTTAATATCCAAAATCAAAGTAAACCTAAAGAACAACAACAAAGCAATCATAATGCCAAGGCACAATTTAAATAGCATCCCAGAAGGATATAAAGATCAAATAAGGAACAGAAGAGGCTTTACACTTAGTTGATAGAGAACCTGAAGAACTATGGATTAAAGTGAGAGATATTATCAGGGAAGAATGCAAACAGATAATATCTCTAATTAAAAAGAAAGACCTCAATGGATGACTGATGAAACTCTTAAAATGGTTAAAGAGAGAAGGAAAGCAAAAGCGAAAGGAGATACAAACACAGTTAGAAACCTAAATGTAATAATACAGTGACTAGTACTTAGAGACAAAGAAAACTATTACAATAGTTATTGTATAGAAATAGAAGAGGAAAATAAAAAAGGTAGAACAAGAACTCTATTCCAAAAGATTAGAGAAATTACAGGGAAATTTAAACCAAGAGTAGGGATGTTGAATAATCAACAGGGGAACACACTGACTGACTGAGATAAAATAAAAGGAAGATGAAGCAATACACTGAAGAACTATGTGAAAGAGATGCAAGGATGACAGATTTATTCAGGGAAGAACTAGAAATTTTAGAATGTGAGGTAGAAGCTGCTTTTAAAATACTTTGAAGAAACAAGTCACCAGGAATAGATGGAATACCAATTGAGTTGCTACAAGTTACTGAGACTGAATCTGTCCAAATTTTGACAAAAATTTGTCAACAAATATGGAAAAGAAAACAATAGCCCACAGACTGGAAGCAATCAATATACATCCCAATTCCAAAGAAAGGGGATCCCAAGGAATGCAGTAATTATCAAACTATTGCTTTGATGTCCCATGGAAATAAAGTAATGCTCAAGATTCTACAACAAAGGCTCTTACTATACATGGAGCAAGAAATGCCAGATGTCCAAGCTGGATTTAGGAAGGGAAGAGGTACCAGAAATCATATCGCAAATATAAGTTGGATAATGGAACAGACCAAGGAATTTCAGAATAAAATCACCCTGTGCTTTATAGATTACAGCAAAGCCTTTGATTGTGTAGATCACAAAAAATGATGGAATGCTTCAAAATAAATGGGGATGCCACAGCATCTGATTGTTCTGATATGCAACCTATACTCTGGACAAAAGGCTACTGTAAGGACAGAATATGGAGAAACCGATTGGTTCCCCATTGGAAAGGGTGTGAGACAGGTGTATATTTTATCACTATATTGGTCCAAGATGGAGGTGTGAAAATTGGAGGGAGAAATATCAATAATTTAAGATATGCAGACAATACTATACTACTAGCAGAAACCAGTAATGATTTGAAACAATCTGATGCTGATGAAATGATCTGATGCTGATGAAACAAACAATGCTGATGAAAAAGCAAAAATGCAGGACTGGTATTCCCGATCTCTATGTATGGATGTGAAAGTTGGACAGTGAAAAAAGTGGATAAGAGAAAAATCAAGTCATTAAATGTGGTGTTGGAGGAGAGTTTTGCTGATACCATGGGCCATGAAAAAGACAAATAATTGAGTATTGGAACAAATTAAACCAGATCTATCACTAGAAGCTAAAATGATGAAACTGAGGCTATCATACTTTGGACACATAATGAGAAGACATGAGCAACTAGAAAAGACAATAATGCTGGGAAAAACAGAAAGGAGTAGAAAAAGAGGAAGATCAAACAAGAGATGGATTGATTCCATGAAGGAAGCCACAGACCTGAACTTACAAGACCTGAAAAGGGTGGTTTATAACAAATGCTATTGGAGGTCACTGATTCATAGAGTCACCATAAGTCGTAGTCGACTTGGAGGCACATAACAACAACAAAATTGGAAGTCACAGATTCATAGGGTTGCCATAAGTCATAATCAACTTGAAGGCACATAACACATACATAAAATTTATTCATTCTTTAAAAAAAATGATTATGAAAGTAAATATTATTCTTTAGGACTAGTAACACCAGCATTCAGATTTCATTTTAAATAGGACATTATTAGAGGTTTTTGTTTTGCTTCTGAACCAATCTAATCTAGAAGCCTACTGGACCCTCGAGTCGGCTCAGAAGATAGAGGCTCAGAGAACCCTATGAGTATGAGTGTTATAGTCCAAGGCATCATCTGGAAGACATCAGATTAGGGAAACACTGCCATTCCAAGACATTTTGCTGTCTGATACAAAGGGCAAGATGGTGCTCTTCTTCCGTTTGCCATATACTGAAAGCCCATGGGGCTGGCAGTTGAATCTTACATCAACATTGGCAATAGAACAGCATCCTCCACAGCACTTGAGGACAGCAAGCTAGCTCGAGGAACATAGGGCTGGCTGGCTGGTGCTTCACAGCTCTGCACTTCAACAAGGGAAAATACCTGGGTAGCTCAGAAGGAATGGCAGGGGTCTGCTGCTTTAGCCCCAGCGTCTGCTGCGTGATATAGCTGCCTCACACTGCCTAATGGTGGGCTGGCCCTATGGGGAAGGCTGGTACAGAAAGAATGAGCATAATTCCTTCAAGCAACTGGAGGATGGGGGAGGACCACCACCCAATTTTGCCCCCACTCATCCGTGTTCACGGGACTATGATGTGTGATGATCACTTTGAACCCCTTCCTGCTTTGATATTCTACCCCATCTTCTTTCCAAGTCTATCCCCTTGAAATGGTTTAGGCCTACATGTAAAGGGCACATTCTCTCATTATATTTGGCCCAATCATCTGATCAGGCTGACTTGAACAAGGGGGCGCTATGGCATCCATTACACCATTGTGCCTCACTGTCATGGATGCCTTATGGGAAAAGCAGAGCATAAACCAATGGGACTTACTCCTGTGGGACAAATCTGTTAATTCTCATTTCAGTCAGTTTCTTATTTTTCCAGTTATTTCTCCATATTTGTGCATAGTTTGTGATTTTTTTTAAAAAAAGTCCTCACAAACATTCATCAGCATGTTAGTGCACATTTCTCTTAATATGCATATTTTGGTATGCAATTTTGCCTACTATACATGGTTTTTCTCAAGCAATTTCTCCTAACATAGTGTATTTTTGTTTGTTATTTTCATGAATATATTCATTTTTATTTTTTATTTTTATTTATTCAGTCTATATCCCACCCTTCCTCACAAAGGAGCCTGGAGTGGCAAACACATCAGCAATAAAATATTTAAAATCATCATCACCATCATCTAATTACAGTCAAACACATTCTAAAAAACAGTTAAAAACAGTGGCGGCACCACCAACAAGGCCTCATCTGCCCATCATAGGATCCAAGATAGTAGATATAGGGGAAGGTGCTGTTTTAGGTACTTGGGTCCCAAGCTATTTAGGACTTTATATGCTAGTAATAATATCTGGAATTTGCCGGTAGCTCTCTGGCAACCGATGCAGTGCTTTCAGGACTGCTGACACATGGTCCCACTGGACTGTCCCACTTACCAGCCCAGATGCAGCCTCCAGAACATCTTCAAGGGAAACCCAACATACAGCACATTACAGAAGTCCAGATGGGTGGTCACCAAAACTTGGACAATAAAGGTCAGGCTATCCCAGTCTAGTAATAGTCTAGTAAAGTAGCTGCTGAATCAGCCTAAGCTGCACATAATCACTCCTAGACACAGAAGCCACTTGAGTCTCTAGTGACAAGTTTCTTCATTATATATAAAAATGTATTTCAAAAAGCAATACATGATTAGGGTTGGGGTTCGCTACTAGTTCGAATCCGCTTGTATTCCAATACTCCGTTGTTCCATCCTAATTCACCCTTTCTTTGTTCCCACTTGCTTTGGTGCTTGCCAGTTCGATCTGCTGGGGGGGGGGGTGTTGCGAAAAAAATTGCGTAATTTTTAACAAAAATGCCTATGTAAAAGATCATGGTGTTCCACATGGTTTATTTTTTCCTATTTATCACAACTACACACTGTTATGAATGCATCAGCTTAGAGGAAATTACAAAGATAATTAAGTAAAATTGGGGGGGGAATCAGAAAAAAAATCTTGCTGATTATAGCCGCAGCCTGCCACAAAAAAACCAAAACTATGCCGATTAAAGCTGCATCCCACCACAAGAAATCAGTGCTGGTCTGATAGTGGACTGTCGAATTCAGTCAGAATCCAGTACTAAGTCTGATTTAGCAGATATTCTATTCCAAAGTTGCTTCTACCCCATAGTTCTCTTGGTGCTGGACTACGACCTCGGAGACCAGGGTTCGAATCCCCACATAGCCATGAAGCTCATTGGGTGACCTTGGGCCAGCCACTGCCTCTCAGCCTCATGAAAACCCTATTCAAAGGGTCGCCATAAGTCGGAATCGACTTGAAGGCAGTACATACACAATATTTTAATCCAGTATAATACAGTTAATCTTAGATGGTTTTGATTACTTCTCCAATCTAAATGATGAAATTTCCCTTGCTGCTTTGATAAATAAAATTTATTTATTTATTTATTTAATTAAGCTTATATACCGCCCGACTAGCAACAGCTCTCTGGGCGGTGAACATTAAAAATACAATAAAAATAACACAAAACTGTACACAAAACTGTACAGTCTAAAATCAAAATATAATAATTTAGAATTAACAGGAATTAAAATGCCTCAGAGAAGAGAAAGGTTTTAACCTGGCGCCGAAAAGATGATAGTGTCGGCGCCAGGCGCACCTCCTCGGGAAGACCATTCCATAGTTCGGGGGCCACCACTGAGAAGGCCCTAGATCTTGTCACCACTCTCCGGGCTTCCCTATGAGTCGGAACCCGGAGGAGGGCCTTCGTAGTAGACCGTAGTGTACGGGCCGGTTCATATCGGGAGAGGCGTTCCGTCAGATATCGTGGTCCCGCGCCGTATAAGGCTTTATAGGTAAGTACCAACACTTTGAATCTGGCCCGGAAGCATATTGGAAGCCAGTGCAAACGGGCTAGCACAGGTGTTATATGCTCAGACCGCTTAGTTCTTGTTAGCAGTCTGGCTGCCGCATTTTGCACTAGCTGTAGCTTCCGAATCGTCTTCAAAACTGCAGTGTTTTGTTTATTAATATTTTATTTATAAGATGCACCTTATGTTTGTTATGTGTAATTAATCTCCTGACGATCTACAAGGTAATAACAGCAATCTCAGTTTGACTGCCAAGCAACCTCTCTAGTCAACTTGTTCCACTTCACACACCAGGAGTCAAGTCTGACTCTCAAACATTTCCAGTAAGCTACTGTCATGATATCCTGGCTTCTTGCAATTTGTGGTGGTTTATTAGGATGTCTGCTGGAGTGTGTGTAATAATCCTGATGCTCCTGGGATAATGTGAGCAGGAAGTAAGGATGGGCGACTCTGTCAATTTCAGTTTCTCTTAGTTTGCTATTTTTTCAATCTTACATTGAGTTGTTCACATTTCTACATCAGTTTGTGATTAAAAAAAAAAAGGTTTTCAAGAAATATCACCAGCATTTTAGTGTGAATGTCTCCTAATGTACATATGTAATTTTGCCTAATGTAACATTTTTGCAAAGCAATTTCCCCCTAATATAATGCATTTTTGTATTTTATTTTCATACTGCACACTTTATGCCCAAGTAAGCAGTTTTGTACACTTTACTTGGCTGGGCAACTGCATTGCAATATTTGGAAAAATGCAAATTTGAAAGGATGGCTCCATGCAGTTCTCCTATTATTTCAGAAACTGCAAATTAAGTAGGTTCATCTTTAAAGGCAAAATTCTCTCCCAACCCCCCAAACCAAAAGGCATTCCATTAAAGTGGCATTTCCTGCTGTAAGAGTTTTGAACTACCATTACTGCTTAAGTGCAGTGATCAAGCTAGCTCATGGGCCTGTTCTATTGTGTATTAGGGTGGCACTGGTAACTCATCTGAGAGTTAGAATTAGAGAGGAAAAGGAAACAAGACCAGAAGGGAGTAGCTGCTTGTCAAGCTGCACCTGCTGAATTTCCCTCTTCTACACAACTATTAAAGGTGCAGATGCCCTTTTCACTTTGTTACCTGCCCACCCTATTATACAGTGGAGCCCCACTCATATGGCGGGTTACGTTCCAAACCCCCGCTGAAAAGCGAAAACCGCTGAAAAGCGGAACTCATTGAATAGAATGGTGCTCGATGCCCAAAAACCGCTGTAAAAGTGGAACAAGCACCGTATGAGTGGGGCTTTAGTTTAATTGCATCTAATTGAGACAACTGCATTAGCGAAGTGCCGTAAAGTGAAGCGCTGTGAAGCGGGGCCTACCGTATACCAAAGTTCCCTCTGCCTTAAAAGAAATGAAGATATAGGTTTATACGAATGATTCTCTTGGGAGCAAAACACATTCATAGTTAGTAGCGGTGTTTAATATTTTGTACAAACATAATGCAAACGTGTTGCTCCACTACAAGTCTTGGGCTTAATGAGACTTTAGCACTGTGAAAAGAGTTTAACACAAAGTAAAATAAGATGAGCCAGAGGTAGCATTGCTTCATACACCTATACCCATTGCATGCTATTCCATGTGGACTAGAAGTGGCTGGAATTGGCATTGGGTCCTTCCACCTCAGCATCTCCTTTGTGGGTGTTTGGTTCTCCAAGGCTGCTTTCAGACATGGAGCTCATTGCATTAGTTTAATGGATTAAAATGGTAGCGCTTCTGTCCTGGTTTCCTAAACACACATGGCTAAAGGGCAGAAACACACTGCATGCTGGGATGCCTGTCACATGACTGGTCACAGCTAGCGAAAACTCCTGCAATGTTCTGGGTTCCTAAGTTTGCAAACAGATTATTTCTGGTATTATTTATCACCAAAATTAGTGCTAAGCTTGTACTATATTCCACAAAAATTCCAGAACTCGCTTGTATGTTGTGTGAAAGAACAAATATAATGTACAAATTACCAGTAAGAAATCATCAGAATAACGGAATAAAGTACAGTGTGAAAGCAGCCCAAATCAGCTGGGAAAAGTGGATGTCAAGCGAGAGTGATCCTCTGTTTTCCCCTCAGTTCTAAAATTTCTAGAGTGTCAAGCTAGGCTATTGGGTCCTCCACATCGCATGTATCAATTTAAAGTGCTACTTTAAAATAGACACACACACAATAATCTCAATCGCCTTAATCAAAAGATTAATTATTGTTCAGGTAATATCAATTTTTCTACATTGGGAATATGTAGAAAACTCAGATATTCATCATACATAAACACATATCTGTGTGGATTAGCTCTTTCCATTGACAACATTTACTGTTCTAATTTGTCACTGAATTCATTTCTAGCATATAGGAACTGAGACAGTATGAGAGTTGGCTCTCCCAATCCCAAATGGATGCTCTTTCATGTTGTTATTCTAGCAAATAAAGGTTTGTATGCTAATGTCTTTCAAAAAGCTGTTCTGCCTTTTGCACATGCAAATATGCATATTTACAATGGACCCAGTGCATATAGTATTCAACTTTAATTCATTCATTGTGTCTATCAATTACAATGACTGTGTAAAGGGAAGATTGGCAATCATAAGTACTCATGGAGAACTGAAATGTTCTCCTCTAGAAATTGTCACATGAAGCCATAAAATTATTTCAGAGTGGAGGGAACTAGAGGAAAATTGATAGTGACAGCTGATTCTTAGGAGAGGGGATAAACATATATGGACTAAATATCAGAGGCGGGGCAGGTACAGGCAGGGCTTAGATGAAAGGGGTTTTTCAGGTACCATTGATCAGCTGATCAGCAGCACCCGCAAAACCCCTTGCAAAGTGCCAAGCACTGACAATCAACTGATTGTCAATGCTTGGGAAGTGTTGCACACACTTTTTTTGCCTGTGCAAAGTGATTTCAAACGGTGTGAGCAAAAATAGGTCACCTGCTGTCGTCATAACATCATGTGATTGAGAGGTGGGCAGCCTTTCCCAACGGTCAGACTTGGCCTTCAGGGATGTGTGGATATAAGGATCTTGCCCGCCAATCAGATATACTTCCCCACCCCAATACATGCATACCCCGCTTTAACGTTCACAATGGGACTGGAGAGTATACTTTAAGCGAAAATAAACTTTAAGTGAAGCAATTGTCTTCACTTGTACTGCACACAATCACCACTAGATGGCAGCGGCGTCATGCCAATAAAGTGTACGTTATGGCGAAGCGCGCAAACGTTAAGTGGGGTATGGGGACGTATGGAGCATGTACATTATAGCGAGGCGACGTTAAGCGGGGCAACATTAAGCGGGGTATGTCTGTACTGTTATCATTTCTATTTGGTTTCTGTAATGAAAGAGGGAAGATTGTATACTGGTGATACCTTTTTGGTACCTTCAAAGTGTCTAAGAGAAAAAATCAAAATGATCAATGGGTCTTAGGATGGAGCCCACATTGACCTAGGTAGCGGTACAGGTCAAATATCAAGGTAAACATCTCAAGGATACATAAAAACAAATATTTTATCAAATTTTGTGCACCTTTGAGATTTTACCTCCCCATTTTTCCTTGTCATTTGTGCCTTCTTACCTCTAATTTCGCTTTCATAGTTAAACATCATTCTAGGACCACCACCCTCATTTCTGTTAATCAATAGTGAAGGGCAAATTCTTCTCTTTTTTTGGAAAATTTCTAACAATGATTAAATACACTGATATATATATATATGTTATCAAGAACTCTAAATTGACACATAATGTTGTTTGCATCCAAAAAAGAGGGATAAGGAACCTATGCTCCCCAGCAAATGCCAGTGGAGTCCAACTTCCATCATCCTTGATAATTGGCCATGCTGGCTGGGGCTTATGGGAGTTGGAGTCCGACAACATCTTGATGGCCACAGGCTCCCCATTCCTACCATAGAAAAGGGAGGCTAGTGGGCAGGTTAACCGAGAGCATATAAAAGCCTTTTGCATGAGCTATAAGTCATTTGGAATATTTATGTAAAAATACCATTCAGGGGTATTTCCTTACCTCTGTGCTGCCATTAGTGTCAACATTTAGACCAAAAATAAGTTTAAACTAAGGTCACATTCTGTACATATACATAATCTTGTGTGTATGTTAAAAAAGGACTATTTTATTTACTTGGTAATACATTTGTGCACTACTGGCAGCTACACAAATTGATGTTTTGAAACAATTAATGGTGCATGTTGTTAAAATGTTGTAACTAGATTATAGTAGGGATGGAAAGACCTGTCAGTTTTGGCTCTCTCAGTTTCTCATTCTTCCCATCTTAAATTCAGTTCTCCACATTTCTGCAGCAATTTGCAGTTTTTTGTTTTTTTTAAAATCCTCATAAAAACTCTCCAGCATTTTAGTGCAAATTTCTCCTAATAAACACATTTTTTTTCAAAGGAGGTTTGACTAATGTACATTTTTGCAAGCAATTTCTCCTCATACAATGCATTTTTGCATGTAATTTTTATTCATATATTCAAATTTTATACACACTTTCCCCTAAAAGATGCATTTTTAAAACATGGTTTGGTTGGCAAACTGCATTGCAAAATTCAAATAAGTGCATATTTTGAAGGATGATTGTGTTTCAAATCTCACATTGTTTCAGAAAGTGCAGATTTGATATATTTAGTTTGAAATGCGAACTGAATTCAAATTTTCACCTATCCCTATTCATCTTTGTGGGTCACAAGATGTACACGCTTGCAGTAGAGACACGAGATGTACAGTCTAGCTCCTTGTGTCTACTCCTTGCTTGAAGTTGCTTCTCTTGCATATAGCCTAAATGGTTTGTAAGTTTAGGTCTGATGCTAGCATGACTACACCATCTGAAGTCTGGCCCCATTAAAAATCTAGCACATAAGAACATAGAGAGTCCTGCTGGTTCAGGCCAGTGGCCCAACTAGTCATACAATCATAGAATAGTAGAATTGGAAGGGACCTATAAGGTCATCAAGTCCAACCCCCTGCTCAATGCAGGAATCCAAATCAAAGCATTCCTGACAGATGGCTGTCCAGCTACCTCTTGACTGCCTCCAGTGTCGGAAAGCCCAC
The DNA here is from genome assembly GCF_030035675.1 of Rhineura floridana. Classification (NCBI taxonomy): domain Eukaryota; kingdom Metazoa; phylum Chordata; class Lepidosauria; order Squamata; family Rhineuridae; genus Rhineura; species Rhineura floridana. The sequence continues at coordinate 19,999,232 of NC_084488.1, read as the reverse complement.
TACCTCTCTAGGTAATTGGTCCCATTGTTGTATGGCTTTAACAGTTAGGAAGTTTTTCCTGATGTTCAGCTGAAATCTGGCTTCCTGTAACTTGAGCCCATTATTCCGTATCCTGCACTCTGGGGCAATCAAGAAGAGATCCCAGCCCTCCTCTGTGTGACAACCTTTCATGTACTTGAAGAGTGCTATCATATCTCCCCTCAGTCTTCTCTTCTCCAGGCTAAACATCCCCAATTCTTTCAGTCTCTCCTCATAGGGCTTTGTTTCCAGTCCCCTGATCATCCTTGTTGCCCTCCTCTGAACCTGTTCCAGTTTGCTGCATCCTTCTTGAAGCGCAGAGACCAGAACTGGACACAGTATTCACGATGAGGCCTAACCAGTGCTGAATAAAGGGGAACTAATACTTCACACAATTCGGAATCTATACTTCTGTTAATGCAGCCTAATATAGCATTTGCCTTTTTTGCAGCCACATCGCACTGTTAGCTCATATTCAGCTTGTGATCAACAACAATTCCAAGATCCTTCTCACATGTCGTATGGCTGAGCCAAGTATCTTCCATCTTACAACTGTGCATTTGGTTTCTTTTTCCTAAGTGTAGAACTTTGCATTTATCACTGTTGAATTTCATTCTGTTGTTTTCAGCCCAATGCTCCAGCCTATCAAGGTCCCTTTGAATTTTGTTTCTGTCTTCCACGGTATTAGCTATTCCCCCCAATTTTGTATCATCTGCAAATTTCATAAGCATGCTCTGTACCTCCTCATCCAAGTTGTTAATAAAAATGTTGAAGAACACTGGGCCCAGAACCGAGCCCTGTGGTACCCCACTCGTCACTTCCGCCCAGTTTGAGAAGGAGCCATTGATAAGAACTCTTTGAGTATGATTCTGGAGCCAACTGTGCCCTCCTCCAGTCATCTGGCACTTCACCAGTCCTCCATGATTTCACAAAGATAATAGAGAGCGGTTCTGAGAGTTCTTCAGCCAGTTCCTTCAGTACTCTAGCATGCAGTTTATCGGGCCCTGCTGATTTGAACTCATTCAAAGTGATTAGGTATTCCTTGACCGTTTGTCTATCAATCTCAAGCTCCAATCCTGCCCCTTCTATTTCATGTTTCCCGAAACATGAAATAGACCTTTCTTGGGGAGAAGACTGAACCAAAGCAGGAATTGAGCACTTTTGCCTTTTCTTTGTCATCTGTTGTCATTTTGCCATCCTCACTGAGTAGCTGTGCCACCATTTCTTTTCTCTGTCTTTTACTATGAATGTACCTGAAGAAAGCTTTTTTGTTGCTTTTAACATCACTCGCTAACCTCAGCTCATTCTCAACTTTAGCTTTTCTGACACCATCCCTGCAATTCCGTGATACCTCCCTGTACTCTTTCTTTGTGGCTTGGCCTTCTTTCCACTGAGACCTTTTTTGTTTTCAGGTCATCTCTAAGCTTTTTGTGAAGCCACATTGGCTTCTTCTGCTGTTTCCCCCCTTTTTTCCTTATTGGAATTGCTTGCCATTGCGCTTTTAGAACTTCCCTTTTTGGAAACTCCTTTTGTCTTTGGGGTCGCTTGCCATGGAACTGTACTTACAATTGTTCTGAGTTTATTAAAATCAGCATTCCTGAAGTCCAGGGTGTGCATATGGCTACTCTCAACTTTTGCTTCTGTTAAAATCAAGAATTCAAGTATGGTGTGGTCACTTTCCGCCAGAGTTCCCGTAACTTCCACTTCATCCACCAAATCATCTCTATTGGTTAGAATCAAGTCCAGGATATCTGATCCTCTGGTTGCTTCCTCCACTTCCATAGGAGAAAGTTATCTGCAACGCAAGTCAGAAATTTCTTGGAGGGGCCGTGTTTGGCAGAATTTGTCTCCCAACAGATATCGGGATAATTGAAGTCCCCCATTACTACTACATCATGCTTCCTCGAAACATTGGCAATTTGCTTTTCAAAAGTTACATTCTCATCTTCTCCTTGATTGGGTGGTCGGTAGTAGACTCCAAGCACCACTTTCCTTTTATTACTTATCCAGATACTCTGGGTGGAGCTACCAAGCTCATCTTCCTGTATTTCTGTGCAGGAATATATATTTTTAACATATAGAGTAACTCCACCTCCTTTTTTATTCCTTCTGTTCTTTTTGAACAAGTTATATCCTTCAATTGCTGTATTCCAATCCAACATTCTGTTCTTATAGTGGTCAAACAGATGCCTATAGGAAGCCTGCAAGCAGGACCTAAGTGAGACAGTACTCTCTTGCTTGCATTCCCCAGCAACCAGTATTCATAAGCATACTGCCTCTGAGAGTGGAGATATAACATAGCCATTATGGCGAGTAGCCATTAATATCCTTATCCTCACTTCATTTGGGCTTATATCGTTAGAATCCTTTAATAAGCTGTGGCTAGCATTTGTAAGAAATACTGGAAGTGTGCTGTTTGTTATGAAAACCTTTGCAATCTTTTTTAATGAGGCTTCAAAGTGCATCTGCATGTATCAATATGCATGAGGAAGAATAATTTCAGTCTTTGCAAATGTGATGAATATTTGTATAGTCCTTCGGAAATGAGTTTTAGGCCATTCACTGAAACAATTATCATTTGACAAAAGCAGCATTCTGATTTTTTCTTAATTCTTATCTTAAGAAATCCCATAATTCAAGATCCCTGGGGTCTCTTGATGAATAGAGGGTGCAAAGTTCACATCTGGTAGTCTTACAAATTTCATTCATTCCCACCTTGTACACTTTGCTATGTTTTGAGATAGTTTAGCTGTTCAAGATGGGAAGCAGGGGCTGGATTTAGTCAGCCCATTTACCCTTTCCTATAAAGAGCATGGTTCAGAGTATCTAACTGGGGCTACACACAGATAGAGCTGAAAAAGAATAGTGTCTTAAATTCAAAGGATCTTGCATGAAATTGAATTGTCATTGTTGGTGACCATTGGAGGAAAAGATCTGCAGGCACATGAGACTAATTTCCTTGCCATAGTTGGCCATACAATCTAAAATCAGTAGGACTTCCACTTAATTAGCCTGATCTAGTCCAAGTGTGGCTATAGCACTCACATGTGGGAGACTCAACAGACCTGTTTCCCTTCCCCAAGTAGCTCATGCATGATGCACTTCCCAGCTCAGGCAGCTTGAGAGGAATTTGCAGGTTTATGTACATCCCCAACCCTTCCTTTCTGTATCATTTGAGTTACTCATGCTCAGGGAAAGAGATCTCTGTTGAGCCTCATGGGAACCATCCACACGACAGTGTCATGCCTGTTCTCTGACTAATTTGGGCCCAATGTATGTAGGACTGTTAGAAAGGCATTACAGAAATTCAGTGCCTCTAGTTCCTACAACTATACTTACCCATGTTCACGTCTGCTATACCACATGGTAGACCAGGGGAATTGTGATTCAGTATAGATGGTACAATCAGTACAGGAAAATGTTGCACAGTCTCTTCCATGAGGCACACTATCTCCTAGTTGCTGCCTCCCACATTTCTAGTTAAGCACCACAGGACACTTTAATGTGAACATGCCCTAAGGCTGTATCTGCATTAGCAGCTCTTTCAGGTTCACACATAGGAAGGAGCAAGATGAATGAACACAGCAGTTAATGAATGCAAAGTTAAGGAAGACTGTCTTGGGGTGCCCCTTCATTCACATCTTTTTGACAGTGCAGACTAAGTAGTTCCATGTAATGATGACTGCATTTGTGTGTAATCCAGATTAATATTATGTGACTCCTGCAGGAGAAATTCTACTTCCAGTTCAGTTTTCTGCATTGCAAGCAGTAAGACTGCCTTCCTCCCAGGCACCCAGGGTGCCACCACCACTATCAAATGTCAGTGTCAAGCCTCATCCAAACTGTGGCTTGTGCAGGTATACCCTAAACTCAAAAAAATATAGATTTCTGTAATTTATACTGCAATGAGATGCCCATCTCAATAGAGTAGATTTTTTTCTTAAAAATGATTGTGACATACATTCATTTAAAAAAGGAAATTGCAAAGGCAATATCCCAAGTAGTAATAAAGGTTCAGCCAAATTAAAATGACACACTTTGGATATGCAGAGCAGATCCATTTAAATTAATTAACCTAAATTAGTCATGTCCATTAACTTAAATGGATCTACTTTGACTAGGACTAGCATTGTCCTACCTTCTTCCCACATGGCACTGCTATCTGTCACCACTCCTTAAAGCAGGGGTAGCTGACTTGGTGCCCTCCCAGATATTATGGTCTACAACTCCCAATTTCGCTGACCATTGGCCATGCTGCTTGGGGATGGTGGGAGCTGGGATCCACTACATCTGGAGGGCACTATATTGGCTACCCCAGTCATAAGACATATTTTACAAGGATGCCATGTAGGCTAACAGGTTCAGGCTAATCTGGAATTGGAAAGTTGTGTGAAATTATATTGGTGTAAGTATAGTGCAAGAGAGAAATATCTCTGGGCGACTGGCTTGTGCTACAAAATCCTCAGTAATTTACCATGTGAAAGGATTGACCTTGGCAAAATGACTAGAAACAACTTGTCAAAAAGGGTGTCCCTTCACTGGAGAGTTTAACTCATGTGAATCCAAGCATCCTTGTGTAAAAGGCATCTGATGCCCGTGCCATCCTGCTCTTACTCTCGGGGACAAAGTGACTCTTCCTCTCCATGTCTGAGTTTGCCTTTCTGCAGTTACAGTACTGCAGATCAGAATCTGATTCCACATTGCTTTTATTTCATAGTTTCTGAATTGAAGCTGGAAAACTTTATAATCAGCGTTCTCATAGCTAGTTGTAGTGAAAATTTCCAAGCCAAGAAGAGGAACCGAGAAAAGGCAGGCAAAGAAAAGGGGGGAACAATACTTGAGCCTATAAAGCACAGATGCAATAAAAAAAAAAGGGGAGCATGGAAAATAGAAGGATGTCAGTTAAAACTAAATGGATTAGTAAAGTTTGCTATGTTATGGGGACATTGAGATGCCCTATAGGAAAAGAAAACACAGTGCTTTCACTCTTCTTCTCTGGAACATGTAGCAACACTTTTCCATGTCTTGACAGCATGACTTTGACATTTCCTTGCTTCTGCTACACTCTAAGGGGTAGAGAAATTCAGAAAGATCATATTCAGGACTAAATCAGTTTGTTCTAACCATTGTTTGTTGAATCAGCCAGTTTATTTTACCAAATGTTGATTTGTTGTTCCTCTCTTTCTCTCTCTCTCCCCCCCCCCGTCCCATGTCTCCTCTGTGAATACAGCTCCTATACTGAAGACATTTACATTGTCCAAAGACTGGCAAAATTATAGGGTTGGGTTTTTGTTTACTGTTTTTGGCACCAGGTAAAAACATTTTTATTCACCTAGGCCCTTGGAGCTTAATTCTCTGCTTATTTTTAGTTAGGTGGGGATGAGTTTTTTTCAGTCAGGTGGGGATGTTTGTATGCATTTTGTGAGGATATTAGGTTGTTTTCAGTCTTGTTTTTATATCTGCTTTTAATGTTGCTGTTTGTAAGTTGCTTTGTGTTCTTGTTTTAAAGTGGATGATGATGATAATAATAATAATTAGAAAGTTATATTTCACTCATTCATCCTAGAAATCTGTGTCAAATTTATTTTTATTAATTTCAAAGCCTTTTTGATTGGTCAGTGTCATATGATGGTAAACACAGCCTTTTGTATTTCAAACTGGAGGTTATATTCTATTTGTATTTTGGGTGCATTAACAGTTGGATCTGAAATTGCAAGTTTGATCTAAAATTAGACTCGTTACAATATGTTGCTACTTAAGCAATAACTCTAGCTGTTGGAAAAAACCAAACTTGGTCTGCTCAAGATGCATGTGTTCAGCCTGCTATGATTAAACCACTGTGCTTAAGGAAGGGTAGGCATGGTCAATTATAAACATAGAGCACACATAGAAATTTGCTAGAATATATTTCACCACCCACTGTGGATAAAACCCACTGTTTTATCTTGTGCAAACTGAGACACTCGTGTCCACTGGAGACTATCCTGCAGAATAGTTGCTGCCATTATTTCACAATTGTTTGATTTATTTCTGAATAGGTATGGTTAGGATTGCCCAAAAGCTATAATTCTATATCCATTTACTTGGAAGTAAACCCTATTGAACTGAGTGGGAATTACTACTGAGTATGCATTATAGGATCAAATAACACCATTGTTGTTGTATGTGGCTTTGGGTCACTTTTGCAAGGAAAGTGACTCATCAATGTTAGTATTAATAATAATACTGTAAGAAGAGAAATATCAGGAAAATAGCAGCTTGATTCAGGGTAAAAAAATGGTGAAAGGAAAAATGGGTAATCTCTCTCTGTCTCTCTCTCTCTCTCTCTCTCTCTCTCACACACACACACACACGGGGAGAGAGAGAGAGAGAGAGAGAGAGAGAGAGACTTTGTATATGTCAAACACACTGAGGTTCGTTCAAAAGGAATAAAAAAATAAAAGGCCCAGGAGGATCATTATGTAGGTCCAGCATTTTCTGCCTCCAGCCCTCATCTTCTCCTTACCAGAAAAATAAAAATATACTGGAATAATATTCTCTCAAACTTCCACTTACTTGGAAAGACTTGTTCTGTCCCAGAAGACCCCCAACAGCCACAGAATGAAAATGCACATCTGACTGGTCAAATTGCATAATTGAAATGGAAATAAAAAGCCAGTTGAAATGGACGGTATAATGGACCTGATTGGTAGGCAGATCATTCAGAACTGCAGCCCCACCCCTAGGTTGCTTAATGGGCCCTGAGAGACTCTTCTGATTGGCTACTGCTGCTGATGAAGGGACAGTAGGATAGAAAAGGATAAATGGAAGCACAAAGGAGTTCTCTAGTCCTACTTAACCCTCTCCTACTTATATGTGAGAGTTGTTGCTTTTTTAAAAAAACCTTTTTTCTTCCCTTGACATGTTTTGCGATTGGCTGTGATGTGCAGAGAGCAGATTGGCCATGACAGGTGATGGACAGAAACAAGTCCAAGGACTATGATTTTGGGGGTGATTTGTGATCATTTTGGGGGACAGATACCTGGGCTGACTGAGCGCACTGAGGTTGGTGGAACAGTGGGTTAATTTGCCCTAGTGGGCCAACCTCCCCTGGCTCTGCCTCAGAAGGGGGAGACTGGAGGGACTGTGCATGTGTTTCCCCTTCTTCCTCAGGGTCTGTGTGATGACAGACTGTCCAGCTTAATACATCTGGACTGTGATACTGAAAAGGTAGTTCTGAGTGTCTGACCAACAGTGGCAATGGTTGGGGTGGAGTGTCTGCCAACCAGAGCTTGGAAAAGTTACTTTTTTGAACTACAGCTCCCATCAGCGCCAGCCAGCATGGCCACTGGATTGGGCTGATGGGAGTTGTAGTTCAAAAAAGTAACTTTTCCAAGCTCTGCTGCCAACTGCCAAAAGAGAGCTCAGGCTAGGATGAATGCCTCCTCTGTGTGTGCAGGAGACTGTTCCTTGCTGCAGGGTGAAGGAAAACATGTCAGAGCAATATAATTCAGACAAGACCTAGGCCCCTCCAGACATCTTTTTTCTTGTGCATTCATGATCACTTGTGCTCATGATGGCATTGGGGAAGGGGTTATATACAATCCCACTTTCAATACTGTTTGTGCCTGCAAAGAATTCAGGGTGGACCTACTGCTTCGTTTCTAATCAGTGCATGTCCCATACCTTCCTGCTGAAATCCTGTAACTTTTCATACCATAAATGTTCCAGGGTTATTTTTAATCATGCTTTTACTCTGCTCTAGCACAGGAGTGCCTCTCCATATGGCAGTAATGTGGTAGCACCAGGGAAGCATCACAGGACAACTAATAAAGCAGAATGGTATGTGGACAGTCCAGTATAAACCTGCCACTATTGTGCTATTTTTGCATCAATGACATGTTGCAGAACATACCTACGAAAACAAATTTATTTATTTATTTAAAATATTTCTATCCCGCCCTTCTACCCTATAATAGTGCACTCAGGGCGGCTTACAAAAATAAAGTCAAACACGTGCATAATAAAATTGTAAACAATAAAATCACAAAAACATTAAAATAAAATAAAATACATAAGAGAGAGAGAGAGAGAGAGAGAGAAAGAGAGGTACTAAAGGGTACTAAATGAACAGTACAGGAGCCTACAGTATTTGCATATAGCAAAAGGAGTGGGATAGAAATAGGGAGATGGTGGTAGCAGCTATACTTTGCAGCATATATTCCCTTTCTCTTCCTCACCTATGCAGGAAGCTGTGTCCGTGCAAACTAGTTGTTGGAGTAGAGTCTGGTGTTGGGTATTTGTGGTTAGAGTCTACAGGTAACGTACCTGTTTGGGTTCCTAACAGAGGCTGCATTCAGACATGGGGTTTATTGCATTAGCTTTACTGATTTTGATGGTAATGCTTCTGTCCTGATTTCTGGTCTTTCTTTCATACTGCCATACCTGTTGCATTATGGAACTATGACTTTTTTACCACTATACTGCCATGTCACACTGCATTTCATTAACATCAGTGGGTGTGATATAACACAGCAAAGGACATCATTGGACATGTCACTACCCTGCACACGCACAATTCTGTCCCCCAATGATTCACCCATGAAAATGGAGGAAAGAACTGTATGTTGGTATATTGCCCCAAATTTTGTTACTTTACCCCCATGTTTTTCTGGGTTAATGAGGTTGCAAACAAATTTTGGAGGGAAGCAATTAACACAGAAATGAGCACTAAACTTCCACTAGATTCCACTAGATCTCCAGAAGTGGCTTTTGTGTTGCGTGAAAGATCAAATAAAATGCAGAAATAATCAGATAAGGAAGTGTCAGGAAAACAGAATAAACTGCTGCCTGAATGCAGCTAGAGAAGGAATTGTTGTTGTTGCTATGTTCCCTAAAGTCAATTACGACTTATGGCAACCCTATGAATCAGTGACCTCCAATAGCATCTGTTATAAACCACCCTGTTCAGATCTTGTAAGTTCAGGTCTGTGGCTTCCTTTATGGAATCAATCCATCTCTTGTTTGGCCTTCCTCTTTTTCTACTCCCGTCTGTTTTTCCCAGCATTATTGTATTTTCTAGTGAATCATGTCTTCTCATTATGTGTCCAAAGTATGATAGCCTCAGTTTCATCATTTTGGCTTCCAGTGATAGTTCTGGTTTAATTTGTTCTAACACCCAATTATTTGACTTTTTCTTGGTCCATGGTATCTGCAAAGCTCTCTTCCACAACACTACATTTCAAATGAGCTGATTTTTCTTTTATCTGCTTTTTTCACTGTCCAGCTTTCACATCCATACATAGAGATCGGGAATATCATGGTCTGAATTATCCTGACTTTAGTGTTCAGTGATACATCTTTGCATGTGAGGACCTTTTCTAGTTCTCTCATAGCTGCCCTCCCCAGTCTTAGCCTTCTTCTGATTTCTTGACTATTGTCTCCATTTTGGTTAATGACTGTGCCGGGGTATTGATAATCCTTGACAAGTTCAATGTCCTCGTTGTTAACTTTAAAGTTACATAAATCTTCTGTTGTCATTACTTTAGTCTTTTTGATGTTCAGCTGTAGTCCTGCTTTTGTGCTTTCCTTTTTAACTTTCATCAGCATTTGTTTCAGATCATTACTGGTTTCTGCTAGTAGTATGGTATCGTCTGTATATCTTAAATTATTGATATTTCTCCCTCCAATTTTCACACCCCCTTCATCTTGGTCCAATCCCGCTTTCTGTATATGTTCTGCATATAGATTAAACAAATAGGGTGATAAAATATATGTACCCCTGTCTCACACCCTTTCTTATGGAGAACCAATAGTTCCCATGTGTGTTCTGAGACCAGGATGTCTTGTGGAAAGAGTCTTTTCTCCATAGTTTCCCATCACAATAGTCCCTCCTTGTGTGTTCCAAGTGTGAAAAATAGGAACCCAGAGCGATTTCATGACCACATGCCGTACCATCTGAGTTAAACCCCTGTGTGTGGTTTATATACTGGTGGTGGTGGTATGCTGTGGTTGGGTGCTGAATTCCACCCTATCCTATGTGCGACAGGTGATGGGATGTCAACATGGGGGAGAGGACTTTATTTTTCTCTCCCATTAAAGTCAACAGGAGGCAAACATTCTGGGCCATGATAGGGGCATAGTCCTGTCTAGGATTTGGCATAAGTGTACTCTTCTCCTGTGCTGCCCATGACTTCACCCCCTTTTAGCTGTTCTGCCAAGATATCTTCACCAATGAAACAGGTCTGCCAGCATACTGTGGGTGTTCCACCTCCATACTGTTTGTGAGAGTCGTTTATCATGTGTTTCATTGGTATAATGACACTTACACCAAAATGTAAAGCCCCTCAACCAGAAGATCCCAAGTATAAGGTTATGCTTTTAATTACTTCCCAATGTCCTGTGGAATACATACTCTTTGGCTGTCATTCTAAACAACAAAAAAATGACAACCAACTCAATGAGTCACTGTACTAAAGGTGAATATTATTGTTACGTAGGGACCTTGAACTTCCTCATGAGCAGAGCTCACTAGAAATCCAAATCCCCAAAAGAGAGCAGCAGGATCTTTTGCTGGAGTTACCCGCACGTCACCCCCAGAACATGTATAATTTTACCCTTAACCCAATGACACATACACTGAAAGTAAAATAAAGAGTGGTTTTATTAAGAGAAGGAACAAGGGAAAATATTGCAGTATACAATTGCAGTTAACAATGAGTAGCTTTCTAACTATTATCCATTCATTCATTCAACAGCACTGGATAGACTAAAGCAAAGAGACTAACCCTATGAACAATTTCACATTAAGTTCATCCACACAGAAAGAAAGAAAAAAGGAAAGAAAAAGGCCCAGATAGTTGCATATACCTTTCCTGGAGAGTTGCTGCAAGCCTAAAGCTGAGAGAGAGAGACTTTCGTATCTAGCCCAATGAGCAAAAGCTCCACCCTTTGTAACCAGCGCCAGATTTGAAAGTTCTCACCCAAATCCATAGCTCTGAAATTGTCCCAAAGATGCTAGCGTGCGTTGTTGGAGCCCTCCAGAAGAGGAACTGCCTTACCCTTCTCAACCCCTCATGTTTTATAGCTTTTTCTAAGTAAATTGACCCCAAAGTAAACCCAATGTAAATGTCTCCAGGAGGATGTGGACCCACTCATTTCCTGATAAGTTCCCGGATGATAGGTGTGATCTCCCTGCTGTAGATTCCTGATGATTCCTCAAGGTTAAGATTATCATAATCCTTGTGTAAAACAGTTTCTTTGTTTGACAAGAGTTTATCCTGTCTTCTCCAAAGGCTTAGAAATGCCCAACACCTCCTAGTTTGAAAGGAGCTATTCTGTTTCCTCCTGATGGCCTAGATTATCATAAGCATCTCCTTTGTTTGAAAGGAGCACCTATTCTTACTGGGTGACAAATCCAAATTTCCATGGGAGTCAGGAAGTCTATACCTTCAGGCATTGCAAGATATGTACTCAGAGGTCACAGAGAGGCTGTTTCCCAGGAATCTTTGCTGTTGCAGGCCTTTCAAACTCTGGTTCACTGAGATGAATCAAAGATTAAAAATTCCCAAATATTTGATTCCTCATAACATTATGACCCCTTTATTTGAGGCAGATACATGGAATGTACCCTCTTTATTCCATATGGATGTTAGGTGATGAGCCTATCAATGGCCAAGATAGATATATAGTTATTATTTAGAGGCCACTGATAATTTGAAGCAAGTCACAGAAAAAATAATAATTCTTTCTTTCTTGGCTTTGCTTAGAATGCTGTGTATGTAGCAACCATATATACTTCCCAGTTAATAGTTTTAAATATGCTTAAATAGTTTTATGCTATGTATTTACAGTAAATATGTAGTCTGGACTTTGGAACAGAATATACATTTCATCTGGTATGTGTAAATACCGATTTCCCCAAAAGAATGCCAGAATGCTGACAAAGGTATTCTAATTTCTCGGGTGAACTATATGAATTTTATAGCATCCCATTCACTCTCTTGAAATATTTATAAGCAATCAATCAGTCCTAAAAAAAAAGGAAATTTAGAAGACTTATAGTTAAATAATTGCAAAAAATAAAATAAAATCCCAAACTAGTAATATTGTGAGCTGAGGAACTATTACATATTTAAATCCCGCTATAATGTCTACTTTTTATTGTCTTTTAGTGAATGTAAATAATGGCTTGAATAGGAGCATTACATTTCAAGTGGATTTTATTTGTCTAGGTTGGTCCTTACGGTTGTTTTACTATTTTTAATTAATATAAGCAGCATGTTTGTGGGTCATATTAGATAGAAATGAATGGATGCTGTTGTTAAAAAGAAACGAAGATATATTTTGCAGGAAAGCACACTATAGTAAAGTGTTTCGACAGTTAAGTATGGTGCTGCATGGATTGGGCCCTCAAAGCCACTTCCACAGAGTTCTCCAAAAGGTAGAGGTTAATCTGGTTTAGAAGAGGCCACATCTTTTTCTGTGACCCAAATACTCCTATATATGTGTAGTGGAACATATCTATGGAAGACCAGCTAGCTACAAGTTCCACCAGACCTGGTCCCTGCTCTCTGCCTAGCTCATTTCCACCTGGTCTGGGAGGGTAGAGCCCTGACAGATTCCACCTTCAAGGGCTGTTTCTGCTACTCAAGGCACCTAGAGACCATCAGGATGAGATATTGTATAAGTTGGTTGCTGGGGTCCACACTGAGTTTTGGATAAGATGTGTTTTTGCTGCTGTTTGGATTGTTCTTTTGCATTTCCTTTGTTAGGTGAGTATTAGTGGATACTTTCCATCTTGGTGTATATTAATTAATTTGACAGTTTTTATTAGCCTATTAAAATTTGCATGACTACATTTTGGTTGTCTTATAATCGTTAACAAATTATCTGGATATGTTGCTGGGCATTTGGAAATGGGACCAAAGGGAGGCATACCTGACCAGGGCACTGAGGGCCACTGGGAAGATACACCCTCTATCTCCCAGGAAGAGCATCAAGGCAAGGGCAAGACCAACCCAGCCAGCTAGCAATCAATGCAGCTTGCTTTCCTCTTCTAACACTTCGCTATCGTGTCTATTAGACTGTGAGCCTCTGGGCAGGAACTGTCTTATAAAATCCACTTGAAATGTAATACTCCTATTCAGGCCATTTCAATAAATGTACAGCACTTATTTTTTTAGGCACTTTACTAGAGTTTAATAATACATGTTATTATACAAACTTCTGAAGTTGTGAGATGCTTTGAGCATGGTTTATCATGGAAAACTGGCATACCATGGAACTCCCTCTGATTACATATCAGACAGGAACTGTCTCTATTGTTTTTTCAACATCTATTGAAGCCCTTTTTCAACATGCTTTTAGGTGGAGATCTTTATCCCAGTGTGTATCCAAAATAGATTTGAAATTGTTTTTACATATTCATTTATTAAATGGTTTCTCACTGTTTTTACTGTAGATGTTTTTACCATGGAATCACTTTCATGTATTTTATGGAAATCAATTTATAAATGGAATCAAATAAGTAAAACAAATGTGAAACTGATTATGGGATATTCAGGTTTCCCTTGGCATGAGAAATACACTTCCTACCATGCTTTGGGACTCAGAATGCCAAGCTGTGACTCTGTCAATTCAGAGTGAGTGAAATCTCCATCCAGAACAAGCTGTATATCTCCTATCCTCCAACCAACGGTACGTCTGTCTCGTCTGGGTTAAGCTTTGGTTTATTCACCCTCATTCACTAAAAAAAGTGCCCCCAAACACCAGTTTAGAAGTTTCTTGCATTGCTTTCCTCGGATCAGAAAATGGAAATGGAAGAGAACTGGGTCACAGCCATATGCTGATGATATCCCAGCCCAAATCACTTTCCCCAACTATTACATATAGCACAAGGGACAAGATGGAGCTTCACAGAGTGAGCAGCAGTTCCCCAGAACCATTTTCTTCAACCAGGATGTATTCCTTCGCAGTATACCACCACTATCAGTAGGTGAGGTAGTGCACATCAGAGTAGCTGAAGTTTTCAAGTAGAAATAAAGTCTACTGCTTAGTTGACTATATATCTGTATCTATACTATGTAGCTATAGACTCTATAGTATACTATTCCTTATACATACATACATAGTACATAGTACAGTGTGTGTACACAGACAATGAAGAGTGGAATTCAGACCTGAATAGCTAAACTGCAAGCCTGACTAGCTAAATTGCAATAATCTGTAATAACTATTTGACATTGGCGCTTTTAAAAAAAGTTTTGCCTTTGACACTTTGATGGCAGATACCATAAACCACAGAAAAGAAAACAAAGATTTGGCAACCCATGGCGTCAACCCTTATCCTAATATAAGGTCAAATTTGTAAATGCAGGAAGTGATTGTTATTTCATTTTCAATATTTTGATGAGCACATTTTGCCTATGCTCAGAATTGCTGAAGCTTCTTTGATTATTTTTCTTCCAAAGGTTCATGACTTCATTATGATGATGATGATTTTTAGGTACAGCTAATAAAATTAGCACTGCCTCTTTTTGATAGACAACTGACCAATTTCCAGTCAATCAGCAAGCTACATGTTGATTTTGAGTATGCAGAGTCTTGAGATGAAAAGCTATTTTCATCTTTATCTCCCTTCCCTCCCTGAACCTTTTCAGTTCTGATGACTCTAAAGGTGACATGTATTTTGTGCTTGATGGATGAAAGGAGACAGTAAAAAAGCAAGGCAAGCTAATAACGCGAACGTCCGTATTGAATCAGAAACAGATTGAGATACAGGGAGAGATTGGGAGGCGTGCTTCAATCATTAGGGCTTGTCATGAGTGAGATTTGTTGGTTGATGTGCTGTCAGAGTTCTGAAAAAAAGATTTTAGAACAAACAAGTGGATTTTGTAGGGGGGGAATAGAGGTTAGTGCTGTAGTGACTTGCTATAAAGTGAAGGAGAACAATGAAGTTTGCATCAAAGGAAGTGGAAAAGTCGATCAAGGCATTTGAACACACATGACTTTCAGAGAGGCACAGATGCATTTCCTTTTCAAATACAATGGAACTTCAGTTGTTCAGACTGTCAGTCTGATATATGTATCTATTATAGTGATTGTCAACCCCCCCCCCATTTTTTGGTAAATGTGCCATGTCAAGACCAAAATATAATACAATAGTATTTTCAGGCATGATACAGTCCATATGAAACCTCTAGATTTGCCTCTAGTTATATCACTCAGGAAAGCAGTACATTATGGGAGACACAAATAGGAGAGCACACCTGCCTGCAAGGCCTCTCCTCAAGCAGAGGAACAGATAGTGCCCCCCACTTCCCAAGTACACAAGGCCAGTCAAGTATGAAAGGCCAGTCAGAAAAAAAATATTTATTTTGTTTGTTTAAAAATATTTCTATCCCACCTTTCTACCCTACAGCAGCGCACTCAGGGTAGCTCACAATGAGATCACACACTGTAAAAAACACAGAGTAAAACATTAAAATAGATAAAATACACAGAATCCAGTTAAGAAATCTAGGGAAGTTATTAAAAGGGGACTAAAGAGATTAAACTAAAAATGGGGGTGGGGGGATAAAATCAATTTCAAGTTATACCTTCAGTCCTTCCCAAAGGCTCTCTAGAACAAGATGGTTTTCAGAAGTCTCTGAAACACCCACAAGCACCTCACCCATTACTTAGCAGAAAAAAAATACAATAATAATAAATCTGCTGTCATTTGGAGACACCCCAGATCAGGTGCCTGAGGCAGCTGCTTCCCTCTACCTAATAGTAGGGCCTTCCCTTCCCAGACTGAATGCTCACTAAGAGATGCATGTGCTAAGCACATAGTACTGGATATTACATAGTTTTATGTAAACTCCAAAAACTTCTGCAAGATTCATCAGAGGCAGGATGAGTTTAGGTATATTTCTCTGTTGGTTCAGGAGGCTCATGCAGTGTAAATGACCTGGGAGTGCAAACTCGGCTAATAAAGCTCCCTGGTTATCTTTCTGCGCAGAGCTTCTTCGTTAATCCCTTTGATTCTAAATCTAGTATTCTCACTAACAGAGGCCAAACAACTGATTTACCTGAATGATAGTCTCATTTCATCATCTTCAACAGATCCCAGCCTAGACCATCAGAGCTACAATCAATTTGTTTATACCCTGGAGTTTGTGATCAATTCAATTGATGTATTTGGGCTTGCCATTTCCAGCAGCGAGAAACACAATCTCCCCTTTGATATCTTCTGAAAACTAAAAAAAAAAAAAAAAAACACCACTGGGAAAAAATATGCATTAGACTACTAAAACCAAGTGAAAGTTTTTTTTCTTGCCACAATGCAACATAGGTGCATATATAGTATATACTATTAGCTCTTCAATAAGGTAGAAAAGGGAAATACCAGATTGTGTGTCTTCAGAGAATTCGTAGTGTGCTACAAGAAATTAATTGAAAGCTCATGTGAACCTGAAGTACATTCCTCTACCTTGCATGATTCAGTGCACTGGCCTTGACTCCTTCCTTGTTTTTGATGGGGTGGGAGTAATTTTGCTGCATTTTGGCATTAGGTGCAATCAAGCATTGGAGTGGAAGGGGAAGTTGCCCTCAAAGCCAGCCCTAGTTGCCCCACTGCCCCAGAAGCTCCAGCACAAGAGGAACCCATTTTGGTCTGCCACTTCTAACTCCACCCAGGCCAGTGCAAATACAAGTTGGATTTCACCCTAAGCTTGCTTTCTCTGATGAAACCTTGAATGCCTGTATGGTGCCCGCACATGTGTCAAAGTTGAAAATGAATTTTCACACAGCTGTAAATGCAACAAAGGTGAGTCCTGCAGCATACTTCCTTGTGCAAGTACAATGTTTTAGTAAGCTTGTGAACTGTGAGTTCCGTTCTCCCGAGGCACCTATTTCCTGAATCTAACATTTATTTATTTATTTAATTAATATCTTGCCCTTCCTCCCAGAAGGACCCCAGAGCAGCAAACAAAAGCACTCTAAAACATCTTGAAAACAAAAGACTTTAGAACAAAACATCTTAAAAACAGCTTTTAAAAAATAGCTTTAAAAACATCTTAAAAATAATTCCAGCACAGACACAGACTGGAAGAAGGTCTCTACTTAAAAAGCTTGTTGGAAGAGAAAGGTCTTCAGTAGGCGTCGAAAAGATAAGAGATGGTACCTATCTAATATTTAAGGGGAGAGAATTCCAAAGTGTCACTGCTGCAGCACTAAAGGTCCGCTTCTTATGTCGTGCAGAGTGGACCTCCTGATAAGATGGAGGCCCTCGCCTTCAGAGCACAGGGATCAACTGGGTATATAAGGGGTAAAACAATATTTCAGGTATCCTGGTCTTAAGCTGCATAGGGCTTTGTACACTAAAACCAGAACCTTTCATAGAATCATAGAATCATAGAGTTGGAAGGGGCCTTGTAGGCCATCGAGTCCAACCCCCTGCTCACAGCAGGAAATCCACAGCTAGAGCATCTCCCGCAGATAGCTGTCCAGCCTCTACTTGAAGACATCCAGTGAAGGGGATCCCACCACCTCCCTAGGCAGTCGGTTCCATTACCGAACTGCCCTTACTGTCAAGAAGTTCCTTCTAATTTCCAATCTGAATCTACGCTCCTGCAACTTAAAACCATTAGACCTAGTCCTACCCTCTGGGGCAGCAGTGAACAAATCTGTACCCTCCTCTATGTGACAGCCCTTCAGGTACTTAAAGAGTGTAATCATGTCACCCCTCAGCCTTCTCTTCACCAGACTGAACATGCCAAGTTCCTTCAACCTTTCCTCATAAGACTTGTTCTCCATACCGGCTATCATCCTCGTCGCCCTCTTCTGAACCCGCTCCAACTTGTCTATATCTTTCTTAAAATGAGGCGCCCAAAACTGAACGCAGTATTCCAGATGAGGCCTGACTAATGCAGAATATAGTGGGACTATTACTTCCCTCGACCTGGAAACTATAGCTCTGTTTATGCAGCCCAAAACCGCATTTGCCTTTTTTGCAGCAGCATCACACTGCTGGGTCATGTTCAACTTGCGATCCACTACAATTCCAAGGTCCTTCTCACACGCACTACTGCTGAGCTGCGTATTTCCCATCCTGTACCCGTGCATTTTGTTTTTGTGGCCTAAATGCAGAATCCTGCATTTGTCTTTATTGTATTTCATTTTATTAATTTCAGCCCAATTTTCTAGTCTATCCAGATCCCTTTGGGTTTTATTCCTGTCTTCCATTTTGTTAGCTATCCCTCCCAGTTTCGTATCATCCGCAAACTTCATAAGGCTTCCCTCCACCCCATCATCTAAGTCATTGATAAAAATGTTGAAGAGTATCGGCCCCAGGACAGAACCCTGTGGCACTCCACTCGAAACCTCCTTCCAGTCCGAAGCAGAGCCACAGACGACCACTCTTTGAGTACGGTTTTCCAACCAGTTGTGAATCCACCTGACAGTATTTCCATGTAGTCCGCATTTGACGAGTTTGTTAATCAAAAGGTCGTGGGGGACTTTGTCAAACGCTTTGCTGAAATCTAGATAGATGACATCTACAGCATTTCCACCATCTACTAGGCTAGTGACCCGATCAAAAAAAGAGATGAGATTAGTTTGACAGGATTTTTTCTTGACAAACCCGTGCTGGCTCCTACTAATCACAGCATTATCATATTGATAGTTGCCAATGGACTCTTTTATTATCCGTTCTAATATCTTTCCCTGTATTGAAGTCAGACTGACCGGCCTGTAATTCCCCAGATCTTCTTTTTTACCCTTTTTAAAGAGCAGGACGACGTTTGCCCGTCTCCAATCCTCCGGCACCTCTCCTGTTCTCCAGGATTTCTCAAAGATGATGGCAAGAGGTTCCGAGAGTACATCCGCAAGTTCCTTCAATACTCTGGGATGCAGTTCATCAGGCCCTGGAGATTTGAACTCATTTAGGTTAACTAGGTATTTCCTGACTATCTCCTTATCAATCTCGAACTGCAATCCCGACCCCTGACTGAGATTGCTACCGATGCAAGGTTGCACACTGTTCCCTTTTTGGGAGAAAATGGAGGCAAAATAGGCGTTGAGTTGTTCTGCCTTTTCCTTGTTATCTGTCAACATTTTGCCATCCTCACTGAGCAGCAGTCCCACCATTTCCTTGGTCTTTCTCTTGCTTCGAACATATCTGAAAAACCCCTTTTTGTTGTTCCTCGCTTCCCTCGCCAGGCTCAGTTCATTCTGGTTTTTAGCTTTCCTTACGCTATTCCTGCAAGCCCGAGCCGCTCGTCGGTACTCTTCCTTGGTGATGCGTCCTTCCTTCCATTCTTTATACATGCTCTTTTTTACTTTTACCTCCTCCACCAGTCTTCCGTGTAGCCACATTGGCTTTTTCCGATGTCTTCCATTTTTCTTTCTCTTTGGAATTGTTTGCGATTGCGCTTTTTGTAATACGTTCTTCATGAACTCCCATGCTTCTTGGCCACGGGATCCTACCCATCATTTCCCTGAGCTTGCTAAAATCGGCTTTCCTGAAATCCAAGGTCCATATTTGACTATATTCTTCTTTGGCTTTCCCCAGAATCACAAATTCCAGCATTATGTGGTCACTTTCCCCCAAGGTACCGACCGCTTTAATTCCCGTGACCAATTCGTCCCTGTTAATTAAGATCAGGTCCAGGATTGCCGATCCCCTTGTTCCTTCTTCTACTTTTTGAAAGAGGAAATTATCAGCAAGGCCCATCAGGAATTTGTTGGAGGCTTTGTGCTTCGCAGAGTTTGTCTCCCAGCAGATATCCGGGTAGTTGAAGTCCCCCATCACTACTACTTCTTGCCTCCTTAAGATTTCAGAGTTTTGTTTGAGAAAGGCCTCGTCTACTACCTCTTCTTGGCCAGGGGGTCTGTAGTAGACACCTACTACCATGTCGGTTTTATTTGTTTCTCCATTTATTTTTACCCAAATGGTCTCTACCGGACCCCTTTGTTCGCTCTGTTGGATTTCCATAGAGGTGTATTTGTGTTTGATGTATAACGCTACTCCCCCTCCTTTTTTGTTGTTTCTATTCTTTCTGTAGAGTTTATATTCTTGAATGGCTATATTCCAATCATGGGAGTCATCCCACCAAGTCTCTGTTATCCCTATGAAGTCATATTTGCCTTGATGCACTAAGACTTCAAGCTCCCCTTGCTTGTTTCCCAAGCTCCGCGCATTGGTATATAGACAGCAGAAGTCTCTTTTGTCCTGATTGGATTCATCCGTTAATATACCGTGAGCTTTGCCGTGCATCCCTTTCTCTCTCCCAGTGTCTCCTGTACCCTTCAAATCATTGCATTTACAACCCGCTGTCTTTGGATCGGTATTTAAGCTATAATCTCCATCCCCCAGAGGCTTTCATTTAAAGCCCTCTTGATGAGTTTTGCCATACTTCTGCCCAAGAGATTCTTCCCAGTCCTTGTGAGGTGCAGCCCATCTCTTGCCAACAGTCCCCCCTCCAAGAAGCTTAGACCATGGTCCCAGAATCCAAACCTCTCCCGTCGACACCATCTGCGTATCCAGTCTTTGACCTGCAGTATCTTCCTTTCCCTTTGTAGTCCTCCATCCTTCACGGGAAGAATTGACGAGAAGACCACCTGCACCCCCAAATCCTTGACCTTCCTACCCAGAGCCTCGTAGTCTGAGGTGATCTGTTCCAAGGTGTTTCTCACTGCATCGTTCATGCCCACATGGATGAGGAGAAAGGGGTACCTATCTTGTTTCCCAATGAGCCATGGCAGGTTGTCAGCGACGTCCCAGATGCATGCCCCAGGGAGACAACAGACTTCCCGATTCATTTTGTCTGGCTGGCATACCAGTGCCTCTACTCCCCTGAGCAACGAGTCTCCAACCACCAGCACCCTCCTCTTTTTGCCACGAGCAGTGGTTGCATGAGCTTTGACTACCTTGGCTCCTTTGCCATGCCAGGAAAGCTATTAAGAGAAGTTTCACTTTAAAAATTAAATTAATACCTATAAAAATAACTGTTCATAAGGAAATGCTTGACAGCATATTACATACTATACATCTCTCCAAAATACAGATAACAGAATTAACTGTACAAGCACATAATCCAGGTTCTACAGAAAGGCCCTGGGCCAGCCAGCTAACACCGCTTCTGATGTTTCTACCAGCAAATCTCACACACCCTATTTTGATAGTACATACATATGTTCTCATGAGAAAAGTTAAATAAGGTGAATTATTTATAATGATTATCTGCACAGTTGGGTGGAGGTCTAAAACTGTTTCAACTAAGGCTCTAGCTGCATTATACTCTTCAAAACCATTTTGAAATGGAACCAGCTTGAAAGGTTTGAAAGGATATATATTTCAACTATTTAAGCAAACTAGGGAAGAAATGCCCCCCAGACGCACACACAATATTCCAGTTCCCCATTGCCTGGGCTAAGTTGGTAAGGTTTCATTAGGCTTCCTGGGTCTTGGACAGCCAGGTCACTCGCCTCTTTGCTTCTTCTCAGAAAGGTGAGTGACTAGCCCTGGACTAGGCTAGACTGCTGCACAGTCTAGGCCCAAAAGCCTAGGCACACTCACCAGATGCACGAATAATATCCACCACCTACAGAAGCTGGCTGAGCACTGTAGGAGAGGGGAAGATTCTCTGCAGTGCATAACAATACTGCCCTTTCCACCTATCCTTCCTCCAACTTGCCAACCCCGTCCCTTCCATCCACCAAGATTTGTGTTCACTCCATTCATACTTTTAACTCTTGCCTTGCCTTGCCCCCCACCCCTGCTCTTAGTGACATTTTTCTGGGGACTGTCCTTTACCAGGAAGATGAATGCTTTTGGTTTGCGGTTCCTGTTTTTTTAGCTTTTACGTTATTGTTAGTTTTTATTGTTAGTCTCTTAATGTTTTGATGTTTACATGTTCTGCTTTGTACGTCGCTTAGAGTGGCTGACAATTCTGCCAGATAAGCGACTAATAAGTCGAATAAATAAATAAATAAATTATATTTGCTGTGTTCACATTCCCCGGTAACTTTGCCCTGCCCCTCTCTTTAGATGCCTAAACTGAATTTCTAAAACTGAAGTTTTAAGTTATTGCAATGCTAGAAATTGGAGGAGGAAAAACTGGAGGAAAATTTCATTTGAGGGGACAGAAGGGACAATGCCCTCATTTGTTCCCCCCGTCACTACACCCCTGCCTCCAGTACTGGAGATAAAATATAGCCATCAAGACTAGTAGCCACTGATACTCTTATCTTCCATGAATTTGTCTCGTTCCCTTTTAAAATTATCCTGCTTGGTGACCATCACTGTATCTTGTGCTACTAATAAGGCCACAGTTCCACTATGTGCTATGCTTTCTGTCGCCTGTCCCACCATTCAGCTTCACTGGATGACTCAGGAATCTAGTATAGTGGGAGGGGAAGAGAAACCGTGCATAATTTTATACAATTGCACCTTTAAGCATTGTGTGGAAGATGGAATTTCAGCAGGTGTAGTTTGCGTTACCTAACATTTCGTCTTGAAATAGACACTTGCAACATTCTGTCTTGCCATTCTCTGATTACCTTTCCCCCTCTAATCCCATCTCCTCTCTTGCTTCTCTGTCAAAAATAGTTACCTGTGCTGTCTTGGGGCAATGTGCTATTTATATTTTGAATCCTTTCTTTACATGATTTGTTACCTCCTGTCATAGCTATTATCTTCCCGTCTCGTTATTTGACATTAGATTCCCAATCCCACCCCTGTCAGCCTTTCTCTATCACTGACATGCTGCTCTATCACACCTATGAGAGCACAAGAATGTAAGAAAAGCCTTGCAGGATCAGGCCAAAGGCCCATCTAGTCCAACAATTCTGTTCTCGTGATGGCCAGCCAGATGCTTATGGGAAGTCCACAAGCAAGACCTGAGTGCAACAGAGCTCTGCCCACTTGTGATTCCCAGCGACTGGTTTTCAAAGGCCTCTCATACTGGAGATAATACATAGCCATCATGACTAGTAGCCATGGATCTCATTAGCCATGGCTTTGTCTGAACCCCTTTTAAAGTCATCTGCTATACCTAGTGGTAGCAAATCCTTTATTTTAAGATTGTGAAGAAGTACCTCCTTTTGTCTTTCCTGAATCTTCCAACATTTAGTTACACTGGATAGCCCCGGGTTCTACTGTTATGGTTATGGAGAGAGAAAGAAACTTCTCTCTATCCACTTTCTTCACACCATGCATCATTTTATACATCTCTATTATATCCTCCCCTCCCTTGTCTTTTCTTCTAAACTAAAAAGTCCTCATCTTCCTCAACCCTTACCAACTAACCAAATAGTTGCCAGTCCAGTTCAAGTATTGCCTCCATACCTGCCTATGTTGTTGTTGGTTGTTGTTGTGAGGCACATATAGTATTTGAGTACTCTAAACTTTGTCTTGTTGCTAAGTTCCCCTCCTAAAAGTGCCAGTTTCTGTTGTTGCACATCATGAATCTAGGTTAAAGATCCCAACATGTAGTTTATGTATCCTGCTGTCTACATGTAGTCAGGGACATGCAAGAACAACCCTTGCAAAATCCATGACAGATAATGATGCAGTGGATGACAGTGAGCCAAACGTGGAGCTGAAGCCATGAGGTACAGGACACCTGCCACTCTGGTGCCTGCCTTACACCAGTCAAAGGCACATGAGCCCTGCTGGAGTGACTGGCTGGCAACCATACATATGTTTTTTCTTTTTTCTTTCCAGAACTCGCTTATTCCCTAATGCTGTTGTTACGAGAATTGTTGCTCAGGATTGGAAGACGGGGACCCCTTTCCCACATCCTAGTTTTATCTAACTGGGCCCACAAGGAGTTCATGTCAGGGAGTGCCATAAAAATTTTCTACTTGTGGCATTCATGTTAGCCAGCCACATTTCAGTTTATCCATGTTGGCCTCTGTGACTTGCCTTGGCTGTTGGCTTCTTTTCAAGAGATAGCATTTTGCTTCCAATCCTCATTATTTTATTTTCCAAAGCAATAAAGAGAGATCAGCTTAGCACGTATAAACATAAACTCACTAGCAGGGCTGAAATACAGCCATTGATCATTTTCTCATTTAAATTCCAGACTTCAGATCCTGCCACCAATCACTGATTTAAACCCTTAAATCTAAATGATATTGATTACTAAGTGATGACAAACACCAGGATTCAAAACATTTACAACAGCAATCAGGACTTTAATGTCCAGACAACAAATTGTAATTACACGTGATTCAGTTTGGAGACTAGTATTGTGTGTGTGTGTGTGTGTGTGTGTTATAGCCCTTATCTCTTTTTTAAAGTGTTAGCAGGATTCACTTGGTGAAAACATTTGGTTGATAGCTAAGCCCCAATTCATACTTTTGGCTTTTAATGTGGTATTCTGGAAACATTTTTTCAATGACTGTACTGGCTACTAGTCCTTCTTTTAGCCATCCCAGTTGTAACTCCAGATTTTGTAGAGTGATTGGGAAAGATTCTCTCAGTTGGCTGCTCTCCCTGAATAGGCCCATCTTCCTTACCACTGTCATTACGGCTTACCCAGATGCTCCTTCCACTTTTCACCACTTCCTCGAAAGAGAAGTAACTGACCTTTTTCCTTGTTATTTTCACATTGAATAGGCAGCCAACTTCAAGGAGGAAGAGGAGCAGGACCAGAGAGTCGGCAGTGATCCCACTCTTTGGGGGAGGGCCTTGACAAGTGTCCAACAATGCCGACTCCTGATGCTGGTCCTAGATGCCATTGTGTTTACATTTTGCCTCACGGCAGCCCAGTTATTGCTGGCAGGAACAAGGAAATGTCTGTCTTGGCTTTATTTATTTACTTGTAAAATATAAGAAAGAAATAGGAAGGGGCTACACCGCTGTTGGGTGCCAATGATGGCAGCCCTTTCCTTGCAAGAACTGTGAGGTTAGGCAAGGGCTGGAAGGGAGATGTCTACGCTTGGATTCCTATAGGTAACCATGGGAGTTTCCACATGATACAAAAGTATGAACTGGGCCTTTAGCTTCATACGTTGCACCATGTCATCTGAAATTTCCATCTTTTTAAGGATTTTAGTAAAGGAAGAAATGAAACTACAGAGAAAAACAGTAATAAAAATCCATTTAGTGCAGTTCTAATTATTTCAGTGTTACCTAATTTAAAGTACATTTCCTTGTGAAAAATGCCACGATATTCAGTAGGTGCACCAATTTTAATATGTCATAGATGAAAAGATTAGCAAATTGGATTACAGAAGGAAAGCTGAGACAATAACAAAGTTCTGTGTGGGTACTAATGCTTATTTCATTTCGAACAATCTCATCACATCTGAAAAAGGGATCAGGAGGTGTAGCTCTTTTTAGAGTCTAGACAAAATAAAACACTTTGGTTTATCTATATGAGAGCTGAACAGGGGAAGAAGAAGAAGGAAAAGGAAAGAAAAAGGAAAGCTGGAGAAGAGAAATAGATGTATGAGCTGAAATGTTTCTTGAGTTAAATGATGAAGGAAAGGATAAGGCAAGCTCCTGCAGAACTGGCTTTTGATGTTCAGCATTAGGTAATCAAGACCTGAACTAGAATAAATAAGTATAAACACTTAAAGTAAGTGCTCCTGAGTTCATGTCCTGCTTGTGGGCTTCCCATAGGCATCTGGTTGGCCACTATGAGAACAGGATGTAGACCTAGATGGGCCTTTGGAATGATCCAGCAGGATAAGCAAAGTCAATGTTGGATTCTGAAATCACCAAAACTGTCTGGTACTTGGAAAAGGGTCATAGCTCAGTGGTAGTGCATCTGCTTTGCATGCAGAACATTCCAGTTTCAATCTCCAGGTAGATCTGTGAAAGACTCTGCGTCTGAAACCCTTGAAGGCCACTGCCAGTCAGTATAGCAATATTGAGCTAGATAAGCCAATGGTCTGATTTGATATAAGCTGGCTTCCTATATTCCTAGGTCAGTTATTTACATTTATTTAGCCAGCCTTCCTTGTTAGGTGGATCAGCTACATTTCTAGGTGGGGCATGTGGGGGGGGAGGTGCATAGCAGCAGCCAATCCCGCCGCCATTTACTGGTGTAGAGGACGTTAGGGCCACTTGGAGTCACACCATGTAGAGGCAGTTTCCACACCACCACAGCTGTGTGTGAGGGGAGGCCCACACAGCTGTAATCTGGGAGTGTGGAGAACGCTGTTAGTGTGCAAAAACAAAAGTAGTATCTTTGTTGTCTAGCTGAATCCACAAGCAGGTTTGAAATAATAAATGTCTTCTTCACTCTCCTGGGTTGGAGAAATAAAAACTTTCATGGTATTTCTAGTTGCGTGCACACACACACACACACACACACACACACACACAGAGTCCCCTCCCCCATCTATGTCCCCACAGGCTCTGTGACCACTGAACGCATCCAACTCACTTCAGACACTGAACAATTACTGCACACATATGCCAAAAAGCTACTCACTTACTTGATCTTCTGCCTCTTTCTATGTCTCTCCCAGTTATGCACACAGACCTGAACAGTGGGTTCTGATACAATAGATGGGCAGTCCTAGGAACATAAGCGGTTGTCTTATATCAAGCCAGGCCATTGGTCCATCTAACTCAGTATCATCTACATCAGCTAGCTGCGGCTCTCCAGGGTTTCAAAGAGGAAGTCTTTTCCAGTCTACCTGGAGTTGCCAGGGGTCATTATTTATTTATTAATTAAATTTATATCCCACCCTTCCTCCCAGCAGAAGCCCAGGGCAGCAAACAAAAGCACTAAAAACACTTTAAACCATCACAAAAACAGACTTTAAAACATCTTACAGCAAAAACATATTTGCAAACATTAAAAACAATCTTTAAAACATTTTAAAAAGAGCTTTAAAAACATCTTTTTTGAAAAAGGTTTAAAAACATCTTAAAAAGCAATATCAACACACATGCAGACTGGGAGAAGGCCTCTGCTTAAAAGACTTCTTGAAAGAGGAAGGTCTTCAGTAGGCACTGAAAAGATAACAGAGATGGCGCCTGTCTATTATTAAAGGGAAGGGGATTCCAAAGGTGCTACTACACTAAAGGTCCATTTCCTATGTTGTGCGGAACGGACCTCCTGATAACATGGTATCTGCAGGAGCCCTTCAGCTGCAGAGCACAGCGATTGACTGGGTATATAAGGGTAACACGATCTTTCAGGTATGCTGGTCCCAAGCTGTATAGGGCTTTGTACACCAAAACTAGAACCTCGAACTTAGCCCGATAGCTAATAGATAGCCAGTGCAATTCTTTCAGCAGTGGGGTGACATGTTGGCAATACCCTGCACCAGTGAGCAGTCTCACTGCTGCATTTTGCACCAGCTACAGCTTCCAGACCAACATCAAGGGCAGTGCCACACAGAGTAATCCAGCCTGGAGGATACCAGTGCATGGACAACAGTGGTCAGGCTATCCCGGTTCAGAAACATCCGCAGCTGTCTTACCAACCAAAGCTGGTAAAAGGCACTCCTAGCCACGGAGGTCACCTAGGCCTCTAGTGACAAAGATGAATCCAGGAGCACCCCCAGACTATGGACCTACTCTTTCAGAGGGAGTACGAACCCATCCAAAGCTGGCAACTGACCAATTATCCAAACTGGGGAACTACCAACCCACAGCTCTCCGTATTGCTAGGATTCAGACTCAGTTTATTGGCCCTCATCCAGCCCACCATCGAGTCCAGGCAGAGGTCCAGGGCTTGCATGCCCTCTCCTGATTCAGATGTTACAGAGAAATAGAGCTGGATATCATCATGGTACTGCTGACACCTTGCCCCAAATCTCCTGATGACTGCTCCCAAGGGCTTCATATAGATGTTAAACAACATGGGGGGGGGCAAGATGGTACCCTGTGGCATCCCACAGCACAACTGCCGGTGGGCCGAAAGACAATCACCTAATGCTATTCTCTGAAGACGACCCCAGAGATAGGATCAGAACCACTGTAAAACAGTGCCTCTGATACCCATCTCACCAAGTCGGTCCAGGAGGACACCATGGTCAATCATATCAAAAGCCGCTGAGAGATCAAGTAAGAATAACAGGATCGCACTCCTGCTGTCCTTCTCCTGATAAAGGTTATCCATCAGGGTGACTTAGGCCGATTCAGTCCCATAACCAGGCCTGAACTCAGATTGGAATGGGTCAAGATAATCTGTTTCATCTAAAGGTACTTGCAATTGCTGCACCACAACCCTCTCAATCACCTTCCCTAAAAAGGTAATGCACACCAAATCGGCATCTTCATCCATGCTCAAATCATTGATGAGTGTGGTCTTATTATGTACCAGTCTGGCTTTAAACAACACACACAGGCCAGTGGGCACAGCAGATCAGCAATGAAAAACCCACACATAAAAGCAGTGGGAGTGAGGGACAATGCATAGATAGCCTTGCCCTCATCTTCTATGGTAGTTCACTATCTCCCCATGGCTATACCTCCCTCTGCCCATGATCACTGGGATTTGGGTGGCATCACCTATGTCCCTCCTTGCTAAGACTCCCCCTAAACACCTGGTATGGACCCAACAAGAGCCCACCAACAAAACCTTCCTGAACCAGTTATTCCAGTAGGCCTTTGAGAGAACTGGGAACAGTCAGACTTGCTCAATATTTTTTATACAGGGCACATCTATTCCCCCCCATCTCACACCCAGGGAGGGCCAGCCTTCTGCCAGCTGCAGATTCTCACTCTGAAGGCATCTGGCAACTTTCTCCTTTCGTTCAGGTCACTGTACAGGCTTTCACCCTGCACAGGAACTACACATGTGCCATACGCCCTCCCCACTATCAATCTCCTCTAGATTGGTCTAAAACAATGGAAGAGGGTAATGCACTCGCCCTCAGGACTCCCTAAGGGACTCCCCAAGGGGCCACCCCAAGGGCAACTGGGATTTTAAGCCCCCTGATCTAGCCAAGAGCTGATGCAAGAGGCTGCAAGATTAACTGTAGCCTCTCTCTGGAGTCAGTTTCAGGCTGGGGGTCCCAGTCCTTGCAACACTTACCAGGAACTTCAGCTGTCTCAAGAGACAGCCGCCCAGAGGAGCGAGCAAACAAGCACCCAGATGCTCAGGTACTCACTCCCAGGGCAGGTCTTCTCCAGTCCCCTGTGCTACAGCTGAAGGGGTTGAATTTGATACTTTCTGCATGAAAGACAGATGCTCTATTACCGAGCTATAGCTCTCTTAGTTCCAACACATTTTGCTTATCCCATGTGATTGTTTGAACAGTACTGCAGCAGCACTGAACCATGAAAAACTATATGCCCCCTTATTGGATTAGGGTAACGGAGTACAATCTATACTCATAATCTTTTCTAAAGTATGTGCCCATCAAAACCATCTTCCAAAATTAGTGCTATGAAAATAATAACCAGGGTAACAAACAAATATCAGTCACCCACACTTATTGTTATAACCAATAAGGTTTCAGAATTCAGTGCCCTCCTTTTTTCTGTCCCAGCCTCTCTTCCATCTGAGCATCTGGACAATTATGCCGACCTGTAAATTACATTTTCCCCTGTGAGTTAATTGGTATAATGCTATAATGCAATAACCCACGGTGCAAAAGAACTGTAGCTGGGAGAAAGGAAATTGTAAACATGCTGATTAGCATGTAAAATTTTAATGAGACTCTGTTTTGATAGCAAAACCTTCAGAATGAGAGAGCTATGTAGCAACTTCCAGCAAATATTTTGCTTAATTAATGAATTTCAATAATTGATAGTATTATCTAACACTTAAGCCCCATTACTGAAACTTCTTCCATTTTCTTCTTTTTTTAATGAGGCTGCTGTAAAGAAAGTGTGAATTCGTTTAAAATAAGCACTCTTTGCCTAAACTCCTATAAAACGCTTGTTAAATTAAACCACAGAAGTACATCTTGAGAAACCGTCACCTTACATTTCAACTAGGAATATATCTTATTTATCTGTCTATCCATCTGCTGGATGAAGAATCTCCCTTCCGTGGAATAGCCTCCCAGTTATGGAAAGGATTGGGTGTGTTTCCAGATGAGGGCTAAATACCATAAAAGGGTCATTGAGATATCACAAACGAGCCATCGGGCACATGTTTTGTTTTGTTTTACTTATCGCATTTCCCCCAGAAAGGGTAAATCCAATTTAAATGGGGAAAATATGGGCTGGCATTTTGATGGCAACATAAGAACATAGGGAAAGTACTGCTGGATCAGGTCAAGGGGCTATCTAGTCCAGCACATATTCTCATAGTGCTCAGCCAGATGCTCATGGAAGGCCTGCAAGCTGCACTCGAGTGCAACAGCACTCTCCCCACCTGTGATCCCCAGCAACTGGCATTCAGAGTCATCCTGCCTCCGACCATGGAGGCAGAGCATACCCGTCATGGGTACTAGCCATTGATAGCCTTACCTCCATGAATTGGTCTAACCTTTTAAAACCAACCAAGTTGGTGGCCGTCACTACCTATTGTGAGAAGGCATTCCTTAACTGCGCACTGTGAGAAAAAGTACCTTCTTTTGTCCCAAACCTTCCAACATTCACCTTCATTAGATGTCCCTGAGTTCTGGTATTATGAGAAGAAGAAAAACACCCCTATCCACTTTCCCCACATCGTACATAATTTTATACACCTCTGTCATGTCCCCTCTTACTTTCCCTTTCTTTAAACTAAAAAAACACCAAATATTGTAACTTTTCCTCATAAGGGAGTTGCTCCATTTCCTTGATCATTTTGGTTGCCATTTTCTGAACCTTTTCCAGCTCTACAGTATCCTTTTTGAGTTGAGGTGACATCACATGGATGCAGGAAAAAAAGGGAAGTGTAGTTTGAAGAACAAGAATCTAATCCAATCTTTATTCGACCATAGGTCAGCTTAAAACATAGTAAGACAAAAACACACATGTAGCAATATGCTATATGACATTTTAGTTAATACATAGTTTTATATATAAAACATTAATTATTAAAATAGCTTAAGAACATTTAAAATTTAGATTTATTAATTAAATTTCCATGAGGTCAAGGTTAGACTTTAATTTACATGTTAATACAACTAATATATCATCTTAAATCAGCTATAATCAATTACTTGACACTCTATGATATATTATTTAGACAACACTTTTGTCAGTAAATATCTAAACCAGTATGACAGATTATAACTTTCATTTACAAAGAGAGATAGCTTTTATAATATTAGATCGTACATTCTGCACGGCTACACTAAATTTTGCTATTTGAAGTGTAATTTTAGGGGAGGTATCTCCAAGTAGATATTCTAATTGATCTAATTCAGATTTATGAAGTATGTTTATTAACAGTGGGGTGATTATTTGTTGCCTTAATGTCTTGTATAGGGGGCAGTGAAGAAGTATGTGTTTATTATTTTCCACATCATCTTCTCCACAAAGACAAACTCGGTCTTTATATGGAATTTTGAGTAGTCTGCCATCCATAACAGCTGAAGGCATCACATCTAATCGGATCTTAGTAAAGGCTTTGCGATGCTTAGGTACTTCTAAAGTCAAAAGATAAGGCATTGGTTTGAAAAAATTTTGATTGTGTCTTTGATTTTTTATTAGAAGTAATTGCTGTTGGTGGTCTATATCAGACAGACGTTGTCTTATTCCAGCCAATGCAGCTTCGTAACCCATAAATTTAATAAGATGTATTGAAAAGCCTATCTGTGATAGTTTGTCTGTAATTAATTTCACCCAAGGGGATTGATGATTATCAATCAGAATATCTGGAGCAATACCTATTGGGTTAAAATTAAGTTTTAACCATAAATTAATTCTCATTAACCAAATTTTAGTTTCAATCATTTGAGCCCCTGCTTCGAGTCTTAGAATGTTATTGGATACACATGTTGGGGTTGACATAATGGATCTTAGAAAAATGGTTTGTATTGACTCAAATGAGCTAGAGAACAAGAAGAGCTAGAGACCTCTAACAGAAAATTGTGAGAACCTTCACCAGACTACAATATCCTGGATTCAGTTTTAGAAGGAGGAGGAGGAACAGAGAGTGGCGGCGTGGTGATGTAACTCTGTCATTGAATGGGAGTGCATGTTAATTCACTATTATCTCTAACAGTCTTAAGATTATAGGAGTAGTAATTTCCCCAAGCAGTCTAGTGCATATCTACGAATGCAGAAGGAAAGCTGGACTCAATAGCTTCATATTTCAATATTTCAATTATTACATGCTATCTGCATAATCAGCAGAAATCAGTTTTTGACTACATTTCATTTTGTTCAACAATTTCAAGACATGTAAGAGAAGATGCAATGCAATGGAAGTCTTAGATTTAAATAGGAAGTAAAGGGTATGTCATGTCAGATCAGATCATACAATGTCTTTCTGCGCATGGCAGTTCATCTCCAGATGTAGTGAGCCTTCCACATCAATGGTTGGAAAGTTGCATCTCACAGTATGATGTAGCTCTGATTGTTTCTCATTGGACTCTTAACATTCCCAGGAATTCCAATCAGGACTTGAGGGAAGTTCTAATCTCTGAATTACTTTAAACCTTGGATGTGTATTGTCCACGTTTAGTACCTCGCTTTAAGAAACAGTTGTGGAATTAACAGTGCAATCCTATGAACGTCTGCTCAGAAGTAAGTCCTATTCAGTTCAAAAGGGCTTACTTCCAAGTAAGTATATATAGGATTTTACAATTGATTCTTGCATATTAATGTGTACTAAAATACTTTTAAAGCTTTTTTTTTTGCTATGTGTTGGTGTACATAAATGCTTGTTTTTTAAAATGTTTTATAAATCCTCTTCCTGCAAAAAAAATTGTCCTTGAAAAAAATCAGTGAAAATAGGGGTAGGGGATTCTTTCCAAAGAGTGCAAAAATGTCCATAATGCTCATCTTGCCCATTTGGCTTAGCATTAATTTTAAGCTCGAAATCATGTTATGGGTCTGTCTGAAAAAGAACTGTGTGTGAACCAGAAATATAGGTAGGTATTTGGTCCCTTTGAATGGGTTCCCTGTTAGCCTTCCCTGCTGTAGCCTGATTCTGTTCCTTGTGGCACTGATGTTTAGCCTGTGGTCTTCTTTATGAATGCCAAGGGAACATTTCTAAAGTTTTTTTAGAATTTTATTTAATTAAGGTCAGTGCTGGTCACGTCTGTGCAAAAAAGAGCAATCTGATAATCAGAATCAGTGGATAGCATTATGTTCTGGCACATGCTTCAAATAAGTATAATGACCCATGAATTTAGATGAATTTAATCAGGCGTAGGGAACATTTGGCCCTCCAGATGTTGCTGAAATACAAACCATCAGTGGAAAGCACTCCCCAGTGAGGTCTACCTGGCACCATTGTCAACATATTTTCAGTGCCAGGTGAAGACTTATCTTTACCTGTCTTTTGATAGATTAAGATTATACTGTTTGCTAATAGTGTGTTGCCAAAGCTTCATGTGGCTGTTATGAGGATTGTTGTTGTTTGTTTTTATAGTATAATATAGTTATTTAACAGTGTTGTACTCACCTGGAGACCTTCAGGTAACAAGTGACTAACAAATCTAAATAATAATAATAATAATAATAATAATAATAATAATAATAATAATAATAATAATAATAATAATAAACAACTTCCATCATCCCTGCCCATTGGCCATGCTTGCTGGCGCTGATGGGAGTTGTAGTTCAGCAACATCTGGGTTTATGCATGCTGAAAAATGTTGTTTGCATTTAAATTACAATTTAAAATATTGCTTGATGTTACAATGATTTACATCTCCCTCTCCCCTCAAAATACTAGGCGTTATTCACATGTAATTTTCTAAATTTTATGGTATGAATGGCCCAAAATGTTCAAATTCCATGCACAAATACGAGCACAAATTAAGACAAAAGTAAGCATTTTAAGTCACAGTATGAAAAATGAAAGCTCATGCTTAACTCCTCCGTATAAATTAATGAGACTTAAAATGTGCTGAACTGTGGCTAGAGTCTGTTCATAGTTATTTTCTTTGAATAGCTGAGATTTTCTCAGAAAATGGGTTGTGTAATGGAATGACGATTACTGAGTGGACAGTGTCAGCAATAGGATGGAGATGTGTAGTTCCTGTGAAAGAGAACAAGGACTTTGAAAGATACATTTTGACTTTATGGGGATGTTAGCTTAGCATACAATTATTATTATTTATTATTTATTGCACTTGTATACTGCCCCATAGCCGAAGCTCTCTGGGCGGTTTACAGCAATCAAAAACATTAAAACAAGTGTACAATTTAAAACACATATTTTAAAAACAATTTAAAACACAATTTTAAAATTTAAAACAATATAAAAACAATTTAAAACACATGCAATGAGCTTTGGGAATACAGAGCAATACCAGCTATTTCACATGACACCAAGAGAGTTATAGCAAAAGAGTCATGTGCAAGTAGCTAATTGATAGAACTTTAATGGTAGAAAAAAGTTCCTGGGTTCTGATATAACTCTATGGCTTTTATTGTTATCTTTATTCTATGTTCACCATTAGTTGTCTATGCTGCTTTAATTTTCTTTGTTTTGATTGGATTTGGATTTCTGACTTGGACACATTTTTAAAGAGAATTCAACTTTAAGGCCTAAGGAAACGAAGGGTTCCTGTCATATCTGCCACATTGATTTCTGAGGTTGTGTAGTGCCTTCATTCATACCCCTGTGGTTTAAAATAAGTCATCTGAGTACTAAAAAGAAAGTGACAAAACCAGACAGTTGGTAGGAATTCCATCTGCCAGAAAACGTGATGCCTTCTATACTGTTGTAGAAGAATGTCCTTAGTGATGCTGACCCTGAAGTGTATCTTATACAGCTGGTGTTTTGCAACTCTAATAACATCTGACATATTAATTGGATAATATTTTTCCAGCTTTAATTTCAGAGCAGCAGTAGTTCAAGAATTTAATTAAAAGAAAGATGACACAGCTTTGTAAAAGTTTTAGTATCTAAGCTGAAAATGACCTCAACTGCATTTTGGCAAGATGTAACACTCTCTGATTCCATAACTATGGTTAGGAGATCAGGAACTCCTCAGGGGTTTATGCACATCTTTTTCTTTGGGAACAAACCCCCACTTTCATTTTTGGAGATAACACTGATTAGTATGCACCTCCAACACTGGTTAATATGCAACTCCAAAGCAACCAAAGTTAGAAGTAGGTTTGCAGACTGTGGATTGAGTTAACCATGGTTAGCAAAAATAACAATGCAGATTGTCAGCTCTGAAAATGAAAATGTGTGTGGAATTCGCATGATAGAAGAGGAAAAGAGTGTACAAAATGATAGGCATTTCCTCTAACTATGATGTGGAGGTTGAGAAGCATCGTAACTGCACTGATCAATAGAGAGACTCACAAAGGTTATGCAAGTATAATAGAAATGTAGGGTTGGCAGAATTTCGACAAGGAAAACTATCTCTGACCCCAAAATGTTTACGTCTAAAAGTTCTCCCTCCTTCTATATTTCCTCAATCTTTTATGTCCTTGTTTGCAAGCAATTATTTATTTATTTATCTGATTTATATCCTGCCCTTCCTCCCAGTAGGAGCCCAGGGTGGCAAACAAAAGCACTAAAAACATTCTAAAACATAATAAAAACAGACTTTAAAGTATATTAAAACAAAACATCCTTAAAAACATATTAAAACAAAACCTCTAAAACCATTTTTTAAAGGTGGTTTAAAAACATTTTTTAATCTGGATTACAGGTTTGGGGACAGGTTTCATTTCTACAAAAATGCAATTGTGATTATGTCATTTTGTTTTAGCGTCTGTGACTATGAAGGTGGATGAGCTCCTTTCTGAATGCCTTATCAATATGTTATTTAGGTTTGTATGAGAACACACTAGATAGCTGCTATATAAGAAAATGCAAGATTTGTTGCACCATTTGATTCCCCCCCCCAATTTGAACTTTTTGTCTGGCAAACTTTAAGACACACTTAAGGTAAATGTATGACCATTCTCAAATCAGGCAGTCAGAGAAAATATCACATCCCATTACATAGTTTGAGAGGGAAAATGTTTAAATGTGTATTTTAAGATAATATAATGTCTTTAAACAGTGCTTTGAGATTATTATTTTTTCTAAAAATAATGCAGATTAATGCAAAAATGAATTCATTCATCCCTAGAAACACTGGGAACTGTAATTTTCAATCTCCTGGCTTGGTCTATTCAAACAGGAGGAATTATAGCTATAGATTCCAGGATTCCTGGCCATGATGGAGATTCCCAAGCACATTCAGAGATTTCTCTTGTGTGGCTGGCATCCCTAGGAACTCAAAGATGGGGTCTTTGAAATCTCTTCCCCCTACCCTTGCAAAGTAAGTTTGAGAAAGAAGAAAGGAGGAAAATGAGAAGCAGGAAAAGCTGGTGACATGGGGAGCTTATGAAGGGTTCCCCTGGGCTTGGTCTTTCCAGACATTCTGAGAACTCTCAGAAAAAGACCAAGCACACTCATTTCCAAAGCTTGGAAGTAATTAGTTAGGAAAAATGAATTACTTGTAGTTTATTACTTTTTTGAGGAACGAGTGGGTATTTTTTTTACATTTTGATTGTAATAGAATGAGCAGTAATTTTATTACCTTTGGGGTAGAATTGTAATGTTTCCAGCATTACTTTGGGGCATTACTGTGGGGGGAGGAGCAAGGGAAGCCTTCTGCTCCTCTGATTTGTGGATGAAAATCGTGGCTTGGACGGGGCTTCTACACAGCATCAGTCTTCCCTCGTGCTCTGTGGGTGTTTAGGAGGCGACGAGGGGAGAGGTGGAGAGTAAGACGGGTGGAGAGAAAAAATGGTTAAAATGGACAGTAGTGGAGCGAGAAAGAAGCCGGAGGGCAAGGATGTAGATGAAGATGGCAGCAATCGAATGGAGATGAAGAACTGTGGAGGTGAGAGAGGACAATGATGTGTGTATATTAATACTGTGTTTGCACTTGGTGCATGAAGTGGCCTCCGCTGCCCTCCCTGGCTATATTGCTGCATTTACAGTGTTTTAAGTTTTTTGCACCCCAGGGGAAAATGTTTGCTTGGGCGGGTGTGCCTTAGTTGGTGGCAGAGCAGGGTCTGGAAGGTGGTTGAGTGAGAGAGACAAGACTTGCTGGCTGAGAGAGAGTGTGTAGGTTTTTTGCACTTGGTTTAGCACATGAAGCTCTGAGCAGGGGCCTCTGCTTCCCTCCCCACCTCCCTTATCAGCAGAGAGACCACCACAGCTATCTTGTGGATTTAAAAAGTTATTCTACTACCCTCCGTGTGTGTGCACGTGTATGTGTGTTTTTAATTCTGTTTTGGGTACTTAGGTGTGCAGCAGCCAAGGCCAGCACCTTGTAAGCACTCTAGTTTGTTAAAAAAAAGTAACTGGTCTGTAATTGTAATGGTTACCATTGAGTAATGGTAAAGTACTCAATTTATTTCAGAACAATTGTAATTGTAATGGTAATTTATTCCTTTTTGGGGCCATGTAACAGTAATTGTAATTTATTCTTTCTTAAAAGTATTCTTCCAAGCTGTGCTCATTCCAAAGGGAGAAAGTAGGAGGGCAAGGGTCAACCATGATGACTATGTACTTAAATGTCCAACTGCAAACAATCTTGAACTCTACCTTTATAGTAACTTTTTAAATCATCCCCTTGTGAATTATTGTTAAAGGACATATGTTTGACAGATGCTCATCTGGTACTCTGATCCTAGCACTTACACAAATTATTGTTTTCTATGATTTTTAATATATCTCCCTATATCTTTATGAATTTACATGGTCTGTTCCCTGGTCATCTCTTGCCTTGACTACTGCCAACTAGCCATCTCACTGCCTGACCTTGCAAAGGTCTGGAAGGGAATGGAAACAAGAGGCAAGGTGCCAAGGATGTGATGTGCAGATGCATGCCATGTCAGAGGGAGGGGGGATGGAGCCACATGAGGCATAGGAACCCACTCCACCCTGACTTTTTAATCTTCATTGTGTTGCCAGGACACATCCCACCTCCCCACAGGAGCACTGTAAGTTTAGCTGATCATCTATGATGAAATTTGTAAGACTAAATCAACATGCACATATTCAAATTCAGATTCACATAATTAATAAATCATTTTTATTAATTATAGAGGGAAGAGGGTTCATAGTCATGGGGACAGCATCATGGGGTTAATATCACATCACAGCTAAAAGCAGCTATGACCTTATAACATAAGCAGGACAGTATAGCAATGCACATAGAAAATGCTTGAGCAAGATTTCAAATACAGAATCAGTGAACACAGGATTTCAATAGCAAATATACTTATGTTATGGATTTCATCAGTAATATGCTTAACTAGGAACATTTTAGAAGCATAACTTGAATGTCTAGAGCAGCCTTTCCCAACCAGTGTGCCACCAGATGTTGTTGGACCACAATTCCTATCTTTCCTGTCCATTGGCAATGCTGGCTGAGGCTGATGGGATTTGTGGTCCAACAACGTCTGGAGGCACACTGGTTGGGAAAGGCTGGTCTAGAGCAAAGGTAGAATAGCGGAACAAAGCAGGATACATGGGTATTGTATGGAAGGTTGAGATTAGTTCATGTTCTTGTCTGGGTCAGTAAAGGCAAAGAACTGGATGCACGGCTATCACCAAGGGACAGATGGAGTGCAGGGAGCCAATCTGAAAGTGGCATCCCAAGTTAGAAGGAGATAGGGGGAAGAAGGATAAAAGGTGAAGATGAAGTAGATAGGGAGCCAAGTGAGACAAAATCCTACCTTGGAGAGACAAGCAAGCTGGCAAGAGGGATCTGGTCCGACATGCATGAGAATATGTCTTTTTTTCCTTTCTGTGTGTTC
Organism: Rhineura floridana; assembly: GCF_030035675.1. Classification (NCBI taxonomy): domain Eukaryota; kingdom Metazoa; phylum Chordata; class Lepidosauria; order Squamata; family Rhineuridae; genus Rhineura; species Rhineura floridana. The sequence continues at coordinate 19,960,438 of NC_084488.1, read as the reverse complement.
TTTCTTATTCTTTATTCTGTTATGGTTGTAGCTTAATAAACCTTTAAAACCATTAGATCTTGTCAGATCTATCACAGCTTGATTCAGATGGCGGGAAGCCTCCAATGAACCGTTGGATTCTTGTTGGAGACTGTTGGGGTCACATTATAAAATAAACATAAATATATAAAAAAAATTCCTACAGGCTGAGTAGGATGTTTGACTTGTACCTGATTGACTAAGAGGTACATATATATATTTGCCACTCTGCAGGCTGGGGTAGAAGCATTATTTTGGGGCTCTCAGGTTTAATAGGTTAATTGGTTATTAGTTACTTTTTGCAGGGATGTTCAGAAAAGGGAGCAGGTAGGAAGGAGATTAGATAAGCACCCTAGGGGCACCTTTGCAGGTAAGAGGAGACTGCTGAGACTTTCACTAGGGGCTGTGTCACCTGTGGACAAGGTATGGACCACTTTTTTGTGTGACCTGTTGCATCTGCTTGAAGTTATGGGGTACCAAGGTGGCATGACTCACTTGTAGAGGTGTGTCTTAAAAGAAGCATTTGTACAATGACAACCTTTCCTCTAGACAGAGATGGGTCACTCAGATAACATCAGGCTGAGTAGCATGCTAAATGATATCTAGCAGAGTCCCGCACAGTTCATTTCCTAAGTAGATTTTGCATGCAGATGTTCAATAGTCACCCAAGTTCAATCCATCTTGCCTCTTTATTCTCCTCCCTCTGCTAGAAGCTTCTCTATGGTCTTTCATTATCTCATCTTCATCTACTTACATCCATCCAGCAACCTGCTGCCAAAGTTATTCAGCCCTCTAATTGCTCTGACTGTGTGATGCCCCTCATTAAATATATCAACTTTTATTGTTATGATGCCTCTTCAGCTTATAGAGAAGTAGACTACAAATCTTTTCAAATAAATCAAATGTGGCTAGAATCTTCACTAGCTGTTTTTGTTCAGGTTAGAGGGTAAACAGGTTCATAACATCAAACAGATTTCAGAAATCCTGGAATTTTACCCACAGTACCGTTTTTTTCTTTTTTTTAACAATATCAATTGAATGGTTGGTTCTGAAGGTAATATTGCAGCTGATGGTTTATTTCCTTCACTCTTGAATTACCAAACCTCAAAGAAAATACAGAAAAGGCAAAATCCCATGATGAAACACATGCCTCAATCTCCATACCCAACCACTCTTCTGAGATTGCCAACAAGGAACTCATTATTGCCAAATGGACTGCTCTTTTTTGTAATGTTGACAGCTGTTAATCAATCATGGAGCTTAAATTGCCAATTTCTCACAGCTGCCCTGAGGATTGCTAACCCAGTTATGTTTTTCTTGCAATCAAATTTTAGTATATTACAAAGTCAGTGCAAAAAAAAATAGTTTTCATCTTCCAGTTCTGCAAGCAGATTCCCTGTGGTAGCTTTGAACAAAAGTATCTGTAGTACTTTTAAACAAAAGTGTGAGGCTGGCTGTATGCCTCTTTCCCCCTGTCTCTTGAGCAGCGTCTCACCCTAGCATGCGCCAATGCTTTGAAAGAGCTTCAAGAGAAGCATCTAGAAAATGGCAAAGGAAACATTGGTCTTAGCAATTTCAGAATGGCCATATGCAGCTAAGGAACATATGAGAACATGCCGTGCACTTGGAAAAAAATGTCAATTTCATATTCATATCTGGCTCTACAAACAGTCACTTCCAATGAAAATTGTCTGGCTGCTTTCTTACATATTTTGTAAACAGGCTTAGGGAAATGTCATGGAGGAAGCAGCATTGGACTCTGGGCCAGTTAGCAAGAACATTCTAGTCCTATTGGGGCATACTGCACATGTGTAAACCTACAAGTGTGTTAAGTTTCATTCCCCACATCACCATCACCATTACTCTCCCCCCAACTCATGGGAGTTGACTAGGTGAAGTGGAGAGCTTTTTTTACTCATGGAGTTTCCCTGCATCATTTAGAACCCTACATGATTGGGGTTCTAGATCACACAGGGTTCCTCCACAAGTAGAGGAGGCTCCTCTTTTTCACATAGTTGCCATCCACTAGTTGTTTTACACTTCGGTAGACATTTTTAATTCTATTGTGTTATTTATTATGGCAGTGCACCAGATCTGGCTGACTCCCGAATTGAATCGGGCTGATTTGTGGGTATCTTGGTGTTGGCTGAGTCAGTTTGAGATAGTCCCGGATTGCTACAGGTTGGGTTGGGTGGCCCCGAGTGATCTGAGGCAATCAGGGGCCAAGGCATCAGGGAGGAAGGAAAGGCAGGGGTCAGGCAAGAGAAACTGAAAAAAAGGCACCTACCTGTTGGGCTCTCACTACCTGACCAGCTGGCAGCTGCATCTTCTGGAGAGGCTGGGCAGGAAGGAGAAGGTAGGGTGGTGAGTGCTCTTGGCCGGGAGAGGGGGAGGGAGACACACCATCTCCAGCTTCACCCACTACTGTATGTTTAATTAGGGTTTACAAAACCCTAATTAAAAATTAACTCCACCCCAAAATTGATAGGTAGTGCCCAGGTTGCCACAGGGTGGGTTGGCCTGATCAGGGCCTAGGGGATGGAATGGAGCCATGGATCGGGGGGGGGATCTGTGCACAGCCCTATTATTATTTATGATGTTGTAGGGCTGTCAGGGGCTCATTTGGGAGGAGGTGTGGGATTAAAATTAAAATAATAATAGCAAGCCATTTAGTGAATTTCACAGCACTGTTTTTGAAAACTTACTTTTAGAGAAGAATTCACAGCTGCAGAGACAATGACACGTACTGAATGTGTATCCAGCATGATGCAAAACATCATTTGTCACTGAAAATACTTAAAAGGCTTAAAAAGAACAACAACCAACTTATGTATCTGTCTTATCTCAGTTCTGTGGCATCCTATTTAACAAAATCAGCATAGTAAAGATAGAGCAATTAAACACAATGTTCCATCACCAGCTTTTCAGGGCTGGAATTTCAATTGCTTTCCAGGAATGGTGGGAATAATATAATAATCAGCATTAGTATGCAGAAAAGTCATAGAAAGTTAATGGACTTTAAAGCTGACACATTGCCCTAGAGACAGAGTCGTTAGTGCAGTCCTTGGCTTCACAGCAAAAATAACTAAAGAGAGTTGCATTGCATTAATTAATTTGAAGAAGGAATTCCAGTTCAAAGTCTTACACACGTATGCATGTAAGGCACTGCAATGCCAAAAAATCAGCTAATTAAAGAAAACTCTTTGGGGGTCACGGAAGATTAGTATGGGTCTCTATTTAGATAAAACTAAAGTAACAATGATTCTGCTTCAGCAATAGCCATGAGCAGAGCTTGGAAAAGTTACTTTTTTGAACTACAGCTCCCATCTGCCCCAGCCAGCACCATGCTGGCTGGGGCTGATGGGAGTTGTAGTTCAAAAAAGTAACTTTTCCAAGCTCTGGTCATGAGCAACTAGTCATACATCTGTAAGAACTGATGGCCCCAGATGCACACCTCAACTTGCATCAAACGATGCATTCAGACTGTTGAAGGGGGTTCAGATGAGCATCACAATGCAGATGTGGGGATGTGCATTCAGATGCACATCTAGATCAGCAATGTTTAGAAAAGCCAGTTAACCTGTCTCTCCTTAAAGCAGAAGTGGGATACCTCAGCTCTGGGGGAATGAATATGGCCCTCCAGGCCTCTCTCTCTGGCCCTTGAAATTCTTCCCAGGCTATACCCTGCTTTCCCAGGCCATACCCTCCCTGGTCCTGCTTTGTACCCTGAGCGGCTTTAGCTGTCTGGAATGTGTCTTTGAACTCTAATTCCGTCTGCACAGAGATGTGTCTGGAACCTTCATTATATAGTTTCTGCTTCATGCTGAAGATGCACCTCCTTACCCTGGTCTTTGACACCTGAGATATATATTTTTAGGACTCACCTTTTTTAAAAAAATTGTATTTCTTTGAAACTGATTTTAGTATTATATTTTATATTGGTGTCATCCACCCTAGGACCTTGTAATATTTTTAGTAATGATGATAATAAGAATGCCTCTTGCTTGTCTGGATGAAATATAGAGTTAGGTGGTTGTGTGTATCAGGGCTGTGGAGTTGGTACGCCAAACCTTCAACTCTGACTCCGACTCCTCTATTTTTCTACTGTCCGACTCTGACTCCAACTCTACCCAAAATTGCTTCTGACTCCACAGCCCTGGAAAGCGCTGTAAATGCCTTTTTAAATTGGAAGCTCTCATAGGAGCATTTTTATCGCTGCCTGAATATGCGCTGATCTTGGCATTACAGCATTTGTCTTCATCTGGGTCCTGTGTCATAAACTGACACACAAAATGTTTTCCATCTTGAGTTATGGTGAAATGCTCAACTACAGCTGACTTCATGGGAAGCTTCTTTGACATTTTGAATTTATATTTTTAAAAATTTGTCAATCAAAATTCATTTTGAACCTGGAGTCGGTACATTTCTACCGACTCCGACTCCACCCAAAATTGCTTCCGACTCCGACTCCATGACTCCGACTCCACAGCCCTGGTGTGTATGTGTGTGTAGAAAGTAGCCTACTGAACAAAGGTAATATTTACATTTGTTGCGCCACCCACTTTTGCCTCTGGCCCTGCTAGGGATGGGTGAGAATTTCAATATAGTTTGCATTTTAAGCAGAATTTATCAAATTTGCACTTTTCGAATCAGTATGAGAACTGAAACACAGCCATCCTTAGAAATTCGCATTTATTAGAATTTTGTGATGCAGCTCGCCAGCTGTACTATCTGTACTGCCTTCAAGTCGATTCCGACTTATGGCAACCCTCTGAATAGGGTTTTCATGAGGCTGAGAGGCAGTGACTGGCCCAAGATCACCCAGTGAGCTTCATGGCTATGGGTAGATTCGAACCCTGGTCTCCCAGGTTGTAGTCCAACACCTTAACCACTACACCACTAAACGATATTTAGAAAAATGCATATATGAGGGGCAAGTGTGCATAAAAATGATATATGACTGAAAATAACATGTAAAAATGCATTAGATAACAAGAAGTGGCTTGCAAAAATGTATATCTTTGTTAAAACTGCTTACAAAAATGTGTTTATTAGGAGAAATTCGCACTAAAATGTTGGAGAATTTTCATGAGGATTTTTTTTAAAAAAAATGCAAATTGCTGCAGAAATGGGGAGAACTGAATTTAAGAAACTGAGTGGACCAAAACTGATCTTTCCATCCCTAGGCCCTGCCCACCACTGGCATCAGGAGGTCGCCCAAAAGGGAATGTGGCCCTTGCGCTGAAAAATGTTCCCTACCCTTAATGGATCAGGGTGATTGTATCTGCAGGTTGAATATGGTTGTGCCCAGCCTGAACTCCCATGAAACTTGCTGAAATGAGGGAATGCACCCTCTATAGAACTGAATCGTAACCTTTTAATTGTACCTATAGTATAACAGACAATGGTCTCAAAGGGCAAAGAACACTGCAAAAGGTGAAGCACCCTCAACACATGAACCAGGTTACTAAGGTGATTTGGCTGAGCTTCCCATAGTTATTGGAATTCCATGACTGAACCAATAGCCATGCAAGAATTATTTAATTTGAATCAGCCTCATTGAACCATTGGGAAAAACACCATTATTGAAGCAACTATATCCCAGTACTGTTTTCCCCCCATTGCTTTCATGTTAATCTGCTTGCATTTTGCTGCTTTTTAAATGATCTCAGTTTGCCCAGTACAGCACTAAATATAAATGGCTAACCCTCTACACATTTATAATACTAATTGACATATTTGTTGCCTAACAAATGAAGGCAGCTTATGCTTTGGAGAGTTTTTTTTTTAAAACCACATTGTATTATATTATTCAATATAGTTTGGCCATAATTGCTGGAGCCTAAAAGTTCCAGACATTAAATTCATTGATTATTCTTGCAGCAACAATTGCATTCCCAGCCCCAACATGCCACAGAAGGCTTCTGTGAGTAGGTCAGTCATATATGAAACCTAGAGGTTTTTTCACAGTAGGCAGAAGACCAGGAGTGGGTGGATGTTAAATCAACAAACTCTCCTTCAAAGTTTCTCCTCACAGCAGCAGTTTTTTTGAACCAGCAGAGATCAAAATTGGAAACCTCTGTGATGGGAGATTTGTTTCTAAACCAGCCCATTGACTTACAGCAAATCAGTTCTTGCAATGGGACTCTATTAACTCAACGCACCATTTGCTGTGTACAGATATCGCAAGGCACTGTGATGGTGGAGTCAGTCCAGTGGGTTAACCAAATGACTAACTCTGGGAAGGCACTATTTCATTTCTATAAATACAGTATTTCAGATATAATGAGAGATATAACTAGAACTATGTTACATTTTTTTCTTTGTTTTTACAGACATTTTAGTAATGCTAAACATCTAATTGCTATTTATTATTTTACAAATTACCTATACGTTGGGGATCTCCTCTCTGCCTTGTGAATTCCTAACAAAACGCATATTTAGCTATCGATTTTAAATGTGCATAGTCTGACACATAAATGTGTGTTATTAATCTTTTTGTTCCTTCAAGAAAAGTTATTCCAAGGAATTAAATATCTTAAAAATAAAATAAAATAGTTGCACATATGATGAACTTTATCTCAAATTAATCCTAGTTGGGAAATGGGGAAGCAGATATCCTTTGTTTTCTTTACAACGGATAATTCTCTTTAAGAGTCATCACTCAGTAAGAGCTATTTTATTTTCTAGTATAGTGTTGATTTTTTAAAAAACTGCTGATTAAAAGTATAGTTAAGTAACAATGAAATACTTTTTGTGTGAAGGTATATAATCAGTCACATGGCGCATCTCTTCTGATAGCCATCTGTCGGGAATGCTTTGATTTGGATTTCTGCATTGACTTGATGGCCTTATAAGGTCCCTTCCAACTCTACTATTCTATGATTCTGGAACTGTACTACTTGAATCTGCAAGTGGGGGAGGATCATAGGTTTTGAATTCTCTCCCATTGATAAAAGACCCCATCTCTAGAAAACTAGCCTATCAAGGAACCAAATTCTGTTTTTTCTATAGATCAGGTGATGAGAAGGTGTTTTTTTAAACACACACACACACAGATTTATATAGTCATTGAGGATGGACCGTAGCTCAGTAGCGGACCACACGCTTTGCCTGCAGAGGGTTCCAGATTAACTTGTTGGCAACTGTAGACAGGGCTGGGAAAGTCCCCTGGCTGAAAACTGTAGAGAAGCACTGCCAGCCAGCATAGGCAATACTGGGATAGATGGACCAATGATCTAACTCATCGTAATGTGGCTTCCTAAAAGGTAAAATGGATACCCTTATTCTGAGCCACAGAGGACATGACAACATGCACACTCTGAATCTTCAGTATAGGTTATTGTTCTTGTTGTTGTTGTTTTAAGGGCAATGGACCTGCAACTATAAATGATTTAGAGTCAATAGTGTCTCAGCTTCACAGTCACACCATAAAGTGCCTCAGCATTTTTATGACCTGAGGTGATGCTTGTCTTAATTACTGCTCACAAAAGGAATTTTTTAAAGACGATTTGTGCTGCCCGTAACTGAAAGAAGATAATGGGAAAGTGACATGCGATGCACGGCAAAAGGATTTAATTAGTTTATTGAAGTTAATGGGCAATTTGATTCAATATGCTTGATGGAGGAAGGTAGGGAAAAGCATGGCCAGGAAAGAACATTGCAGAGGGCTCATGTGATCATACCACTAAGTTCAATAATTTAAAAATACATATTTAGGACAGATTCATGGAAAATAAGTCATGTTAATGGTTACTGGCCATGCTAGTAAATTAGAATCTCTGAGTTCAGAAGCAGAATACCTCTGAGTACCAGATGCTGGATATCATCCAAGAGTGAGGAACACTGTTACAGTTCATATCAGCCCCAGCCAACATGACCAATGATCAGGGATGATGGGAGAGATTTAGCAATTGATTGGAAGATCATCCAGTTCCTCCTCCAGGTGTGGCTAATAAAACTCTTTGCTGTAGGCGACTGGTGTGTTCACAGCCTCTTTGAAGGATCACTTTCTCCCATATCAATCCTCCTGTGTTTAAGATAATAGAAGCACTATTTGTTGATCCACCTTTTAAATCAGTTTGACTGGTGGGCACGATGAAGAGGCTTTTTCAGTGGTGCCTGTCTTATGGAACTTCCTCCCAAGCAATGTGTGGCTCGCCCCCACTGTTGCAGTATTCAGAAAGGCTTTGAAAACTCACCTGTTTCAAATGGCTTTTAACTGATGTGTTTCATCACTCCTGCTGCTGTTTCAATGATGATTTATTGGTATAGCTCCAGAATTTATTTTTTATATATTGGTTAAAACATATTTTAACATATTGCTTGTTTCTTATATTATTTGGCTTTTAAAGTTTTATTATAATGGTTGCCTTTTTATGCTGTCTTCAAGTGGATTTGGTTCAGAAAAGTGCTGTTTAAATATTTTAATGAATGAATGAATAAAATACAGTTATATGGGTTTGTGTGTAACATGTCCTTAAAGGTGGTTCATTAAAAATGGAACACAATAATGACATTTTAGGTTTATTATATAAACACTAGTCACATAAATATTATATAAATATTTGTTGTAGCAGTCCTGGAACCAAGTTAGATAATAAAAGGTAATATGTTCCCTTTGGATGGCAACGGAGATGCAGTGTATTAAGAGGACTTGAGAAAGACTTTATTTTTGGATGGGGTGGATGACATTTGTGTGTGTGATAAAAGCTTTGCCAGACTTTCTAAGTTCAGTCTCATGTGTTAATTGCACTGCTTTTATTTACATCTTGATAAATTATCTTTCTTCAAGGCAAAAAAGGCCCAGAAACTCTACTTCTAATGAAATCAGCCCCATTACCATATTACCTTTTTGGAGTTTCATCATTATACTTACAGTGTCAGACAGAGATTTATGAAAACAAGAAATATGAGCAATGGATCACAGTCTATCATTCTAACTCTTGTCTCTAATCCCCTTTCCCCAGGCATTTGAGGACACACTAATCCAGCTGAGCTCAACAAAATACTGTAAATAATGATCTCCTAATATGTACACATCAGAGCCATCTCCTTAACATCATCCACCATCTTTCTTAGCCTCTGTTTATAATCTAACATTCATATATTTTTAATAAACCCTAAGCAGCACTTAATATATGCATTTTCAAGATGTAATTGATTTAATTGGCAGGTTAGCTAACTAAAATGTTGGCTGTGTAAACATTAGGGGCAAATTTTAATCAATGGGCCCAGCAAGTTGAGGCTTTTTGGGGGAGGGGGTTCTGGTATGTTCCTGTAACGGGATGAGAAAGAAAATATTTCTAAAAATGGCCTTTCATCCTAACAATGAATGGAAGCTTTTGTTTATTTAATTGAAAGCTCTCTTACATGCCCTTCAATCTTTCAAAATGTATTGAGGTCTTGGTAATGCACATATTTACTTAGATTTAATTGATTAATGAATCTGTGACATTGTGGGGAGCCTTGCATGCAAAAAGAGGCATGCGATGGATTCAGAACAAGAACAAGACAGAAACCTTTTGGGATGAACAAAAGCCAACACTTTATTGCTTACATATTAGAGATTTGGTATGGGCATCAGAGAAGGTTCCCTTCATTGTTAGCCCAAGGCATCTGTGTCCAGTTACCAGACCTGCCTACAGCCCATCTGCTGGAGACATCTGCAGGTGTTGGGGTGATGAAGGGCCCACCTTGGCATGGACTGATACCAGCCAGCATGGTATAGTGGTCAGAGTGCTGGACTGGGACCTGGGAGACCAGGGTTCAAATCCCTGCTTGGCCATGAATCTCACTGGGTGATCTTGTGCTGGTCACTGGCTCTTAGCCTAAGCTACCTCACAGGGTTGTTGTGAGGATAAAACCAGGAGGGGGAGAACCACGTTTGGATGCCACCTGGAGCTCCTTAATAAATAAATAAATAAACTGGCGTGCCTGGGAGTTTCCAAAGCCAGAAATTATAATTGTGGATATTGTGCAATTGTATATATAAATCTGTTATTTTTCATTCATTGTTGCCCCTCAATTCACTTTTGGCCAGTTTGCATTTGCAAAGGTATTTGAAATTCAACTACCTATATGGTAGGATTGTGTTAAGCCCCCCCCCGATCTGACCTGGTCACCCAATTTGGCTGACCTGCCCTGGGCTGACCCAGGGACCACCCACTCTGCCCCAGATCTGGTACTGAATCAGTTCAGGGGGAAGGAATTACATCTCCTCCCAACCCTAGACAAAGAGCAGCAGAGGGGTTCAATTCAGAAGGAGGCTGCTTGTGATGGAGTGCCCTGCACCCCACAGGATTGATGCCTCCGCTCAACAGCTGTTGCACAGAGGCATCAATCCTGCGGGGTGGTGCTTCAGAAGTGGTGCAAGAGGCAGGAAGGAGAGTCAGGTGGTGTCAGGCTTCTACTTTTTCCCAGGAAAAAGGTAGGTCCCTGCCTTTTTGTGGGTTCTCCCGCTTCTCCTTCCTGCCTGATGTCCTATCCTCTGACAGCCCTGGATCGTTTTGGGCTGCCCAACCTGACCTATAGGTATCCAGGGCTGTCTCAACCTGACTCAACTGATGCCTGGAACCCACTGGATCAATCTGATACAGTTCAGGCCTCAGCTGAATCAGTGCACAGCCCTACTACATGGTAGCTAGCCATTTTCCATTGTGGGAGTCAAAATGCACATGTACAGTTAAGATGTATTTAACTATAGCATGTGCATTTAGTCTATAATGCTGAGGGGCCTTGCTTTATATCACTTGTTCTCAAAGCTGCAGGAAGACAGAAAGTCAAAGTTTCCTAATTAATTTGAAGAAGTCAGAGAATGCTCACTTCAAACTCCTGATCTTGGTATCGGGTCACTAGTGTGAGTGCTCTGTTTAAATAGGTTACTTTGACTGAAAGGTGCAAGAAGAGAAACAGATATGGCCAGCTAGGCAAATCCCTGAAGCACCTGTAGAGTGATGGGTGGCTCCTAAAGCCTTCACCTCAGAGTTATGGGACCAGAGGCAGGATATGGACTGCATTTGGGGCCAATATGTCTCATCCGCCTGGAGCTATGGGGCCCCAGGCTGGTGGTGATGCAGGTAGGCCTCCCTACTCACCTGTTTTATGGCATGGCTTGGGAAAGGGGCAGGCTAAATGGTTTTCCTTCACCCCTGCAGGAGTTGGTCGCCCTAAGAGCTGCTGGTGTTGTCTGATACATTACAGCTAGTTCCTCCACTAAGGGTGCTTTCACACTGCACTTTATTCTGTTATTCTGACGATTTCTTACCTGGTAATTTGCACATTATATTTGAGCTTTCACACGACATACCGGGTAAGCTCCGGAATTCTGGTGGAATGTAGTGCAAGTATAGCGCTAATTTCCGCAATAAATGATACCAGAAATAATCCATTAGCAAGGCTGGGAACCCGGAAGATCGCAGAAGTTTTTCGCTAGCTGCTGCCGCTCATGTGACAGGCATCCCAGCATGCAGTGTGTTCCTGCCCTTTAGTCACACAATTTTTTGGTTTTTTCCCCTAACGAATGTTGTACCGCTATTCCGGCATCGGTGCAGATAGCAGCAGCATTTCCCACACACACGCCTGTCTTGATACAATTAAAACAATTTAAAAAGTCAGATCCTAAAGGGAGAGGGCTTGCATGGCGACGGGACAAGATCTTAGACCTCCTACACAGTGGGGAACAGTGAGCATGGGTGAGGGAGGAAAACAAGCTGCGTGAAAGACAGTGGCGTGAAATGCTGGTATATCAGCTGAAAAAGCTGCTGTTCCTTATCAGAAGAGGTACTGCAGTGTGAAAGGGATTTTAGAAATCGAGACAGAAGCACTACCTTTTTAATCCGTTAAACTAACGCAATCAGCCCCATGTGTGAAAGCAGCCTAAGTGTTTCATCTGCAGATTTTGGCTTAATGTTAATAAAAGTGGGCCACAGTTCAACCCAGCTCTAATGTGTCTGTGTCTTTATTTCAACCCTCAGCTGCAAATAGGTGATGGCTGGTCAGTTATAAATAAATGCGTCAACATCACACAAGAGTCTTTTTCTTTGTTGCTGCTGCTTTACTTCTTGTTTTAAATCCTTTGATCTTATTAGTCTTGATGGCAGTGCGGCAAAAGACTTTACAGCTCTGTTAAACTATAATTTCTACCATACGAAACAATAATTATACACACATTCCTCAGTTCAGTTGAGCTTTCTACACAATACTTGTCAAGTAAGAATAAACTATGACTGCTTTCTGTGGGCAAACCCCCATAAAACTAAAAAATAGAAAAGTGTAAGAAACTTGAAGGGCTGATACAAATGGAAATGAAGAATTGCCATTGCCTTCAAGTCACAATCATATATACAGGGCAGCACTGGATGTTCTCTAATTTTGAAATTTGCTTTCAGATTAGTAGATCTGAGGCAGCCAAATGCTGGAAACAACACTTACCTCACTGAAAATTCACATTGTTGCCATGCTGTTCAGTGTCATTCCCCCCTTAATTGGTGTCATTCCCAAAGATAATTTAGTTAATTTTCTTCCTCTTTTTGAGTCTCTATTTATTTATTATTTCTTTTATATCCCACCTTTCCTCCAATGAGCTTCAAGTGGTGTACATGGTTCTCCCCCCTCCCCATTTCATCCTCACAACAACCCTGTGTTGTAGGTTAGGCTGAAAGATTGTGACTGGCCCAAGGTCACCCATTGAGCTTCATGGCAGAGTGGGGATCTGAATCTTGGTATCCCAGGTCCTAGTCCAACACTCTAACCATTACACCACACTGATTTGCATCAGTGACATTTGCCCACATCAACTTTGATTGACTGTGGCATATGGTTTGTGAAGTTTGAAAAATCTAAAGGTCACAATATTGCCTATTTGCCTAAATACTGCTTGTATCTGTCTGTTTGCTTAAAAGCTTAAGGCTCGCATTTTGAAATAAGCATTGTCAGTGGGCTGTGTCCCACTGTTTAACATACGCTTGCAAAAGTAAAGATTAACCGTTTGACCTTAGGAAAGAGTAACTATACTATTGATTAAGCAATAGTGTAAAATTGGGTGTAAAATTAACCAGCTTTTTTTTGTAAAGGGTATAAAAATCCCTGTTTTTGGGGCCTCGGGGCTCTCTCATGCCTCACCCCTTGTGTGAAGTGTATGGTTTGCCTTTACTGCAGTAAATAAATAAGGAGCCTTGAACTCGATTTTACCCGTGTGTGTTATTATTCTCCACCCAGGAGAACTTGTAGCATTTTTGCTACAACATGGTTTTTTTGACAAGCCTCTATGATATCAATGTTGCAGAGAATTCTGCGGCATGTCCTATGCTAGGGTACGTGCAGTCTGATCCACAGTTGTATTGTTCAATTTGAGATGGGAAGAAATGCCAGCCAAATACCATGGCAAATTTTAATGAGCATGTTTCAAACCAAAACATTGATCGGGGATGTGAGCATAGGAGCACTGTTTCTTAGTGATGTGTCATTTTCCCAGTGTTTTATATCTCATGTCCTGACATCTTTATAGAAACAGGATAGTGTAAGTAGTGTATTGGCCTTTCAGGTTTGTCATACCAGGAACTGCTGAATCAGCCCCAGGCTGTGGCAGTTTCAGTTCCAGGCCTGCCTTACAAGCAGCACCATGCTGTGGGCCTTGTTCTCTGTATATAATTAGTTATAGTAAAGTTCTTGTCATTGTTTAGATCCTCTGTGTGGCCTTTTCCTTCATGATACTTTTCAGTGTAGCTGACCAGGCCTTTTGGTGACTACTGAGAGCCTGAGACCAGATAAAATGCTCAAATAAATTAATTAAATTTAAGTAACTCCACATTTGGAACTGTGTCTCCAGGGCTTAGAGTAGCTGGCACTGCACTTGGCTTCAAATTTCACATTTTATTTAAAAGCATTGGAAATGTATGCTATACTTTCTGTCTTCATTAGAAAATATCTACCACCTACTTCCTCTTGTCTTTTCTTTTGTTGGAAAAAATATTAGAATACTGTGATTTTATTCACTTCACTTTTTAGCTCACATTTAATTTTTTTCATTTCTGCTTAATGATTTTATTCGAAAGTAGGATTTCATTTAATATTGACCAGTTTCTGTTTTTAGATTTAGTGATTTTAGTGAGAGAGAAATAAATATATCTCCCCCCTCAAAAAAATAATAATTTCCCCAGTTCTGTTTTTCATTGTTTCCCAAGGGCTGTCTTGTTTCAGCCCCCCGCCCGGCTTTCTGCTTTTTCTTTCTCAGTTTAGTCATAATGCTCATCCTAACTGATCAGGAAACTTGGACTGAACAGCTGGATTCCTGCATTGAGTAGGGAGTTGGATTTGATGGCCTTATAGGCCCCTTCCGATTCTACTATTCTATGATTCTATGATATTAGACAATTAGATACATTATGACAACACTAAGAATAAATAGTAAGAATGGAGGATCAGTCCTTATGTGAAATGACTAGATTCACACCTCCCAGACAAATACAAGAATCAGAACATAATTATCCTACAGATTTCACTCTTCTCTAAATTTTGTGATAGAGGGTAGGGTTGCCAGGCTCAGGGCGTGAGACTGATCCTGTATCCAGGGCCGGTTATAAAGGGAGGCCATGTGGGGCACTGGCCCGACGGCCCCTGGAGCTACAGGGGCCCCCTCAGCTGCCCCTCTGCTCCCCTTCCATGATCTGTGCCCCCCCACGCCCACCACCTACCTGTCTGCTATCTTTTACCATTGCCCTTAACGAAGATGGCAGCAGCGGTTTTGTTAAGGTACTGAAGCCCCTGCCGCCATCTTAGTTGATGGCAGAGATGAGCGCGCATAGCACGCATGCGTGCCATCAACAAAGATGGCGGGAGAGGCGTCATCCCCTTAGGGAAACAATGGCCACCATCTTCATTAAGGGCAATGGTAAAAGACAGCAGACAGATAGTGGGGGGCCATGTGCATACCTGTGTGTTTGCGCGCACACACACACACACACACCCCGGGGCCCAGGGCAAGCTGATGCCCAAGGGCCCTGGCATTCCTGGAGCCATCCCTGCCTGTATCTTTAGGAGAAGAGAAAGCCACATGCAGGTGTTCTTACAACACTGTAATGGGAAAAACCACAAGGTGGAATTCTCCCTTCCCCCTGCACAACTTTTAAAGATACAGAAGACCTCTTGGTTGCCAGGCCCGGCCTCCAAGACGTCTTCTGTATCTTTAAAAGTTGTGCAGGGGAAAGGGAGAATTCCACCTTGTGGTTTTTCCCATTACAGTGTTGCAAGAACACCTGCACTTGGCTGACTTTCTCTTCTACTAAAGATACAGGATCAGTCTCAGGTCCTGAACCTGGCAACCCGAATAAAAGGTCATATTTAGCTAAGTCCTACCCAGAGTAGACCCATCGAAATTAATGAACTGAAGTTAATCATGTCTATTAACTTCAGTGGGTCTACTTTGAGTAGGACTAGCATTGAATATCACCCAGAATTCTTGGCTTCTTAAAAAATGCACTTTTTAGAGAAGTTTATTTGAATCAACTTCTTAAAATTTAAACCTAGTCCAAATGTGCCCTTGAAGATTGAATTTGAGTGATACTTACATTATTTTATATTTTAGCTAATGAATTTTAAAGCAACAAGTATATGCAGCTTCAGAAATCAATTGGTTAAGTCCAACAGCACCCATACCTGGGAATGAAAAACTAGAATTGCATTAGGAGGGTATAATTTAGAGTGCTATAAACATTGTTTTGAAAATCTTGATGAGATACGTACCCTCTCCATTTAAAGTCCACAGCTGGCTGCTAGTTCTAGTGGTTTATATAATAAAAATAAGAAAATGTAAGGAAACCCAGAAGAAATGTATCCTGTCCCCTCCTCCCCCTGCAGCCACCTGCACCCTCAAAAAGCATCTCCAAAGGTTGGGGTGCTGCTGAACAATATGGTAAGAAACATAGAGGACTGCTGGGGAGATGAGGGGACAGGAAATAGCCCTACTATGAACTTCATTACGTTACCCAGTGCCTGCAGGAGGAAGGGGACCACCATCACCCAGAGAAGAAGGAGAGCCATTTGCTGCTGCTGTCTGTCTGCCTGCCTGCCTGCCTGCCTGTTTGCTGCTGCTGCTGCTCAGCTACCACCGCCGCCCTCTCCCTGTTGGACTTCTGCTCTGCAGGTGTCACACCTTGCAGGACCAGGCCCCCAGGTACTCAGCCAGCTGTTTCTGATATCATCCACCTGTCCCTTCCCCGGAGAAGATGCATAAGCTGGCTGGCTGAGGTGGCTCCTGCTTTGCAGGTTACCTGGCTTTTTGCGGGTCTTGAGTCATGTGCCTGGGAGAGAGGACTCAGAGCCAAGTGGGGAGACTTGAGGGGACCCCAATTAGTCTAGTGACTGGTAGAGGGAGATATGGCATTGTGAGGAGGACTTCCCAGGTAAGGGGAATGCGGCCCAGGTAGTTAATGACTGTGCCATGTTCCGGTCCTCACCACACCCGCAGGTTTGCTGGTTGCCCTATCAGCCAGCTCTCAGACCTCCAGATGCTGCTACTAAATGCCAGATTGGTGCATAATAACATCTCCCTCATTCATGATTTAATTGTGGATGAGGCAGCCGATCTGGCATGTATAACCAAGACCTGGGTGGTTTAGCAGGGAGGAGTCAGTCTCTCCCTGCTATACCCGCCAGGGTACCTGGTTCAGCATCCGGGTACACCTGAGGGTCAGGAAGGGAGGGTTGCTGTGGTCTATATCCCTCTGCATGCACCCTGTCCATGTGACTACTGGTCTGGAATGTTTGCACCTTGTGTTGGGTCAGCGGGACAGATTGGAGATTCTGTTGGTGTACCGCCCACCCCGCTGCCCAACAGACTCCCTAGCTGAGCTGATGGAGGTGGTCTCAGGTGTACTGCTGAGATCCCCCAGACTGTTGGTTCTGGGGGATGTCAACATCCATGCCGAGGCCACCTTATCCGGGGTGGCTCAGGATTTCATGGTCTCCATGACAACCATAGGACTGTACCAATATGCCAACACATGTAGCGGGCATACTCTAGACTTGGTTTTTGCAACTGGTCATGGAGATGGTGATCTGAAAATGGGAGGCATTACATCAGCCCCTCTGTCATGGACAGATCACTGCTTACAGCATTTTTTCCCCTTGCAAGGGTGGGGGACCTATTAAGTTGGTCCTCCCCAAAGACTAATGGATCTGGATGGTTTCCAAAGGGCTTTGGGGAGTTTTCCAGCTGGTAGGGCTGGTGCTCCTGTCGAAACCCTGGTTGAACTGTGGAATACAGAAATAACCCGGGCGGTTGATATGATTGCTACTGAGTGCCCTCTCCTGTGTAGAGCTCATACTGCTCCATGGTATACCCCAGAGCTGAGAGCGATGAAACAATATAGAAGACGGTTTGAGTGCAGATGGAGACAAACTCCTGGTGAATGCAGTTATACACTGGTAAGTGTCATCAAGCTGTATTTAGGGGCAGTGAGGGCAGCAAAAAACCCAATATTTTGCTGCCACTATCAAATCATCACTTTGCTACCCAGAGGAGCTTTTCAGAATTGTCCATGGGCTATTACACGCTGCCCCCAAGTACATGGTAGAACCATCTGAGGCCCGCTGTAATGAATTTGCTAGGCACTTCCAGGATAAAATCTTTAGCATCCACCAGGACTTAGACTCCAGTGTTATAGCAGGTGAATCAAGCGGGGTATCCAGAGCACAGCCTTGTCCCGATTTCTTGGATGAGTTTCAGTTGGTACAGCTTGAGGATGTTGACAAGATGCTTGGACAGGTTCGTGCAACCACTTCTGTGCTGGATCCTTGCCCTTCTTGGCTAATGAAAGCTAACAGTGATGGAACAGCCGGTTTGGCCAGGGCAGTGATTAATGCCTCTCTGCGAGAGGTGGTGGTCCCTGGCTGTCTGAAAGAGGCGGTAGTGAGACCACTCCTGAAGAGACCCTCCCTGGACCCAGAAAATCTTAATAACTGTAGGCCGGTAGCAAATGTTCCATTGCTGGGCAAGGTCCTTGAATGAGTGGTGGCAGGCCAGCTCCAGACACTCTTGGATGAGACCGATTATTTGGATCCATTTCAGTCAGGTTTCAGGTCTGGTTTTGGCACGGAAACAGCCTTGGTCACCCTGTATGATGACCTCTGTCGGGAGAGAGACAGGGGGAGTGTGACTCTATTGATTCTCCTTGATCTCTCAGTGGCTTTCGATAGCAATTGCCGTGGTACCTTTCTGGGAAGACTGGCTGAGTTGGGAGTGGGAGGGACTGCATGGCGGTGGTTCCGCTCCTACTTGGCGGGTTGGCTCCAGAAGGTGGTGCTTGGTGAACATTGCTCGGCACCCTGGACTCTCCAGTAGGAGATTCTGCAGGGGTCAGTTCTGTCCCCCATGCTATTCAACATCTACATGAAACCATTGGGTGCATTCATCCAGAGCTTTGGAGTGCATTGCCATCAGTATGCTGATGACACACAGCTCTATTTCTCCTTTTCATCTTCTTCAAGTGAGGCTGTCAATGGCTGTGACAATGGACTGGATGAGGGCTAATAAACTGAGGCTCAATCCAGACAAAACTGAGATGCTGCTAGTGGGTGGTTCTTCTGACCAGATGGTAGATGTCCAACCTGTCCTGGATGGGGTTGCACTCCCCCTGAAGGAGCAGGTTTGTAGCTTGGGGGTTCTCCTAGAACCATCTCTGTCACTTGAGGCTCAGGTTGCCTTGGTGGCATGGAGTGCCTTCTACCAACTTTCTTTGGTGGCCCAGCTATGCCCCTATCTGGACAGGGATAACCTGGCTTCAGTTGTCCATGCTCTGGTAACCTCCAAGTCAGATTACTGCAATGCGCTCTACGTGGGGCTGCCTTTGAAGACAGTTCAGAAACTGCAGCTTGTGTGAAATGCAGCGGCCAGTTGCTAACAGGGACCAGACAGTTTGAACATATATAACCAATTCTGGCCCGCTTGCATTGGCTGCCTGTATGTTTCTGAGCTTGATTCAAGGTGCTGGTTTTACCCTATAAAGCCTTACCTGGCTTAGGACCACAGTACCTGATGGAACACTTCTCCCGACATGAACCCACCCATACACTATGCTCCACATCAAAGGCCCTCCTCTGGGTGCCTCCTCTGAGGGAAGCTGGGAGTCTAGCAACAAGGGAGAGGGCCTTCTCAGTGGTGGCCCCTAAATTATGGAATGATTTCCCTGATGAGGTGAGCCTGGTGCCAACACTGTTACCTTGTCAGCGCCAGGTCAAGACTTTCCTCTTCTCCCAGGCATTTTAGCATGTGTTTTCAAATTGCTTTTTAAAAATGTGTTTTTAAATTTGTATATTTGTTTTTAAAGTTTTTAATTGTTGTAAACCGCCCAGAGAGCTTTGGCTATGGGGCGGTATACAAATACAATAGATAGATAGATAGATAGATAGATAGATAGATAGATAGATAGATAGATAGATAGATAGATAGATAGATAGATAGATAGATAGATAGATAGATAGATAAACTTATCTTGGGTCCATGACTCATTTTGGGCAATCCTCTCAGCCCCCAGCAGCCCCTTGCATTCCATCCCACATTATTCAAGAGGGCCCCTGAATCTCCAAAGAGGCTTTTGGACATTGCTGATGGCTTCAGAAGGAATGGGGGAAGTCTTCTTCTAAATTTATCTTTGGATCCAAGCAAATGTCTTTATTCAATACAAGCAAAATGCCCTTGGCTGTGACAGATTGAGAAAGGCTTGAATACTGCATGGATCCCTAGCAGTAGCGGCTGAGACAAACTTCCCTCACAGTATGAACACTCTGGTCCTAAGTGAAGGAAAACATTTCATTCAGCAGTACTAACTCTAAGATCATTTTTTATACTGAAGCATCCAAGATCTCAGCAAAAGCTAAAGATCAGATTTATGCTGCTATGAGAGGCAAATAGAGACCATGAACTTTAATATATCTCTTTGACTGTTCATCTGTATTCTGGTTGGCCTGCTTAAAAAGGCCCCTTATAAAAGAAATGAATGTTTCTGGTGCTGTTTCTCCTACTTCAATCAGCCTTCGTGCCATGCAGTTTGGAATAGTTCAATGATTCCCATCTGTTGCTCCAAAACCCATCATCCTAAACTTCAAGGGCTTTACCCGCTTAGTGCAGAAACAGTACAAATCCAATGTTCAATCCCTGATGTGGTATAGTATCTCATGCAACTCCATCATCTTAAATTTCACTTGCTGTTTTTTTGGTTGAAAGTGCTCTCA
The DNA here is from genome assembly GCF_030035675.1 of Rhineura floridana. Taxonomy (NCBI): domain Eukaryota; kingdom Metazoa; phylum Chordata; class Lepidosauria; order Squamata; family Rhineuridae; genus Rhineura; species Rhineura floridana. The sequence goes on along the minus strand of NC_084488.1, from coordinate 19,940,191 downwards.
GTTCAACATCATTAGAGGTAAAACTACCAAACAGACATGCTAGGAGGCCACTTCTCTTGAAAGTGTACTTGAAAGTGTCCCCAATTGGGACTCTGTCTGGTCCTGATAAAGGGGAATCAGTTGCTTCAGATTATTTTCACTGAAATTATGGAAGCGAAACTATTTAATTAATTAATTTGTTAGTCACTTTTCTTCACAAAAGCGAATCCAAAGTGACTCACAATCAATAAACTAGAGCATAACTTCTCTGGAGAGAGAGAAAGATCAGAGCTGGGATTACATTTTGTGCAAAAACACAATGGCAACTTGCCCCATTTCTGATATCATATGTGATATTCAGGTGTGGGGCAGGTAAACAAATGGTTGCAAAGGAACAATTGAGAGCTTAAAGTGCACTCCCATTTTTAATTTGGCAAGTCCCAGGCTATGGTCTGAAGGTAAATGAGGCCAGCACCCTGCTGAAGCTAAGCAGGGTCAGGTCTGGTCAGTGCCTGGACAGGAGACCGCCTGGGAACCATATGTAAGCCACCCTGGGTTTCTATGATGAAAAGAAAAAAAATGTAAATGTACTGCCTTCAAGTCGATTCCGACTTATGGTGACCCTATGAATAGGGTTTTCATGAGGCTGAGAGGCAGTGATTGGCCCAAGGTCAAAAGGCAGGGTATAAATGTAATAAATAAATAATAAATTGTTGTTGTTGTTATGTGCCTCCAAGTCGACTAAGACTTATGGGACCCTATGAATCACTGACCTCCAAGAGCATCTGTCATGAACCACCCTGTTCAGATCTTGTAAATTCAGGTCTGTGGCTTCCTTTATGGAATCAATCCATCTCTTATTTGGCCTTCCCCTTTTTCTACTTCCTTCTGTTTTTCCAAGCATTATTATCTTTTCTAATGAATCATGTCTTCTCAATATGTGTCCAAAGTATGATAACCTCAGTTTCATCATTTTAGCTTCTAGTGATAGTTCTGGTTTAATTTGTTCTAACACCCAATTATTTGTCTTTTTTGCAGTCCATGGTATGTGCAAAGCTCTTCTCCAACACCACATTTCAAATGCGTTGATTTTTCTCTTATCAGCTTTTTTCACTGTCCAACTTTCACATCCATACATAGAGATCGGAAATACCATGGTCTGAATGATCCTGACTTTAGTGTTCAGTGATACATCTTTACATTTGAGGACCTTTTCTAGTTCTCTCACAGCTGCCCTCCCCAGTCCTAGCCTTCTTCTTCTTAACTATTGTCTCCATTTTGGTTAATGATTGTGCCAAGATATTGATAATCCTTGACAAGTTCAACTGATGGGGAGCCCCACTGTGATGTGCCACACTAGTGGCTTCCCCACCTCATAAGTGCTGCTCTATATAGCTGTGGTTGATTAAATCACAGATATACAGATCAGCATGTACCAGATATCACAAGTTGGAAGAAGACAACACCAGTGCACCAGCTTTCACAGTGGGCTTACACATACAGTAAATAGTGTAAGTCCCTATTCTGCTGTGCTTCAGATGCTATTTATGACTGACATCAGCACAGGTCTAGAAGCCCCTGCCACAAGGATCCTATTAACCATGAAGGGATACTCTTGCTTTACTGAGGGACATGAGGAAAGGGACCCTGGTATGGGACGTGGGGCAACAAGGGAATGAAATTTTAAGGGAACATATAACAACTGTGCAAGCAGTAAAACAAAACAGCACATAAGCCAATATTCCAAGCCTGACGTCTAGAGGTAGTTGTTGACATTTGTTCTTTTATACACGGCTTGGGACCACAATACCTGATGGAACGCCTCTCCTGATACAAACCTACCGGTACACTACGTTCAAGATCAAAGGCCTTCCTCGGGGTGCCTACTCCAAGGAAAGCTTGGAGAATGGCAACAAGGGAGAGGGCCTTCTCAGTGGTGGCCCCCAAATTATGGAATGATTTTTCAGACGAGGTGCGCTTGGCGCCAACACTGTTATCTTTTCGGCGCCAGGTCATGACTTTCCTCTTCTCCCAGGCATTTTAGCATGTGTTCTATATTGTTTTAAATTTTTAAATTGTGTTTTAAATTGTTTTTAAAAGATGTATTTTAAATTGTATTTGTTTTTAGTTATTGTAAACCGCCCAGAGAGCTTCGGCTATGGGGCCGTATACAAGTTTAATAAATTAAATAAATAAATAAATAAATATATGGTATCTGATACCAGCCATGGACTCAAGTTCAATGGCTGGTGAATTTGATCTCAGGACATATTAAATGGGTGAGGTATAGTGTTCCCAAACCCTAAATCTCTAATCTGGAAATGGTGCCTACCTTCCCCAAGAGTGGGATTAATTTTGGTTCGGAAGGATTACTCACTTGTTCCCTCCTGCCCCTGACATTGTCTCTCTCTCTCTCTCTCTCTCCCTCTTCCTCCCTACCCCAAGCCAATGCATGGCTTGTTTTTGACTAAGCATAAAACTATATAAGCTCTGTTCCACTAGGAAGTTGCATATATATTTATCTGGGCTGAAAACCCTAACCCAGAAGCCTTGATGGTGTTCAGTACTGTCAACTGCTAGTTCAGGAAAATAAAGAGGAGTACTTAGTGAAATGTTTAGTAAGCAGCAACATTTTCTCTTTTTCTTTAATTACCGGTGTGGTATGTGTGATTGTTATTGGGATCACAGGGCACAGGGAATAGAAGTTTGTATCTTCCCAGCTGCAGTCAGGATGAAAATCACCCCTCCTGCTCATAACTATGAGGCTTAATTTTTTTAAAAAATCCAGTTGGAGCCAATCGGAACTTCTTTTATTATTTTTTAATTAGCCTCCATCACTCTAGGCACTAAGCACACTGCATATTGAGTGTAACATATAGTTTGGTCTTGGCTAGGACCAGCTCATGTGCAGCTT